>NC_039496.1:2533378-2843213 GCF_003590095.1 Trichoplusia ni | reverse complement strand
ACAAAAGTTATTTCAAAGATGTGCCATTATCAAATACTGGTAAACAGCTGAGGACGTACAACGGGGGCAAAATAGTGTGTGTAGGTACAATGCGGTTACCGATAAGCTACGCGGACCAAACACACTATTTGGTTATTTACGTAATTCGTGACGGAGGCCCCCGCTACTTGGTAGAGATTTTATATCTTTGTTCAGCTTACATTTGATTCCGGTTAATTACTGCACCGATTCAGATGTGCCCATCAAGGATTTACAAATGCAATATCGAGGTTATTTTCAGATAAATTAGGAACTTTTAATAAATACGAAATCAAATTATTGTTAAAAAAGACGCTAAGCCGGTTTTCTGTAAGGCACGCCCGGTAGCATTTGCTTTACGAGATAAGGTCGAGAAAGAAATCAATAGATTGGTCGATTTAGGTATTCTTGAACCTGTAGAATATTCGGAATATGCTTCACCGATAGTTCCGGTTTTAAAACGGAATGGGACAGTCAGATTGTGCGCAGATTACTCTATACGTATAAATAAACAATTATTAATAGAACAATATCCACTCCCCACGACTAGCGAGTTATTTTCAAAAATCCATGGAGGCCAGCAGTTTAGTAAGCTCGATTTATCAATGGCTTATAACCAATTCGTTTTACATAACGATTCTAAAAACTTGACGTGTATAAATACGAACCGTGGATTATATAGATTTACGCGTCTAGTATTCGGGTTAGCCAGCGCGCCGTCCATTTTCCAACGCGCGATCGAGAGCTTGCTATCTGGGTTGGATGGAGTGTTGTGTCTACTTGATGATATTTTGATAACGGGTCGTGACAAGCAGGAACATGTACAAAAATTGAACTCCGTTTTAAAGCGTTTAGAGGACGCGGGATTGACATTACAAAAAGAAAAATGTAGTTTTTTCCAGGACAAAGTCAGTTATTTAGGTTATATTATTACTAAGGACGGGTTAAAAAAAGCTCCTGAAAAAATTAAGGCCATGTTAGAAGCACCAGTCCCCTCAAATATTAATCAGTTACAATCTTTCTTGGGACTGATCAACTACTACAGGAACTTTGTACCAAATGCGTCCACTATTCTCAGTCCTTTATACGATTTATTAAAAAAGGGCTCTAAGTGGGGATGGACTGATAATCATGATAAGGCGTTTAAAACAATAAAACAAGTAATGACATCAGAGCAAGTCCTCGCTCATTTCGACCCGAACGCCCGGATAATATTAACGGTTGACGCTTCTCCGAGTGGGTTGGGAGCAGTCCTCTCACAAGTAGGCTTAGACGGTGTCGAAAGACCGATTTCATTTGTGTCGCGTACCTTAAATTCGGCGGAAAAGCGTTACGCGCAAATACAAAAGGAAGCAACCGCCATTATTTACGGAGTGCGACGATTTCATCAATATTTGTATGGCAGATCTGAACCATTCATTTTACGAACGGATCACAAGCCCCTTTTATCTATTTTTGGGGCTGATAGGGGAATTCCAGAGATGTCAGCAAATAGATTGCAACGTTACGCGTTGTTCTTAAGTAGTTATAACTATAAAATAGAATACGTGCGCAGCGCTGATAATAGTGCGGACTATTTGTCCCGCGCGAGCCTGCCGCGAGCGATGCATGCGTGTGCGTGCACCGAGGAATGTAAGTGTTGCGACTGCGAGGTTGCATATGACCGCGCGACTTATGTATGTTTTGTTGTAGATGGAAGCATGCCCGTGACATTAGAGAAATTGCGCGAGGAAACAAGGGGTGATGTAGTGTTAAGGCAAGTGATAGACTTTATTTCGAATGGATGGCCGCCGAAAGTAAACGACTTAAGGTTAAAGCCGTATCACATGTGTAGAACACAGTTATCTTTTGAGAATGGGTGCGTAATGAGAGGTCACAAGGTGGTTATACCTACTAGCTTATATCAAATAATTCTTAAAGAGTTACATGCTTCACATTTAGGGATAGTTAAAACAAAGGCCGAAGCTAGATCTAGATTTTGGTTTCCGGGAATCGATCAAGCTGTAGAAACAATGATATCTTCATGCGAAGTATGTATTCAGCTGCGACCTTCGCCACCGCGAGCCCCGCTGGTCCATTGGGAATTTCCACCATGTCCTTTTCACAGAATTCATATAGACTTTCTTGGTCCGATAAAAGGTTGTGTGTATTTAGTAGCGGTTGACGCGCATACCAAGTGGGTGGAGGTATTCAATATGAATACGGCTACGTCTACGGCTGCAGTCATAGTAAAGCTATGCGAGTTTATGTCACGATTTGGAGTTCCGAAAACAATAGTGAGTGATAATGGCACAGCTTTCTGTTCACGTGAATTTGAACTATTTTGCGCGACTAATGGAATTTCTCACATGACTTCACCGGTGTATCACCCACCGAGTAACGGCCAAGCCGAAAGTTTTGTCAAAGTAGTAAAAAAAGGAATAAAATCATGTCTTATGTCGAGCCATAACGCGAAAGACTCATCGGTAAGATTGCTAAAATATCTGATGGATTACCGTAATTCAGTTCACACTACTACTGGGTTATCCCCTGCTCAGTTGGTTTTTGGTCACAAGTTAAGGTCGCGTTTAGACTTAATCAATCCGAAGTCATCGGCTCCCTCGTCACCGCCTGTATCCGATCACGTAAAAAATCAACAGTGTATGCAAACTAAACAACAAGGGAAAAATAAAGAAAAGAATTTTGAAATAAGTGATATTGTATTATATAAAAGATTCGTTAACAAAGCAAGTTATACATGGTGTAAGGGCATCATATTGAAAAGAATAGGTAAAGTTTTGTATTTAGTAAAAGACCTTAAAAACTCAGAAAGTTACAAAAGACACATAAATCAGCTGAGGCTTTATAAAGGAACACGTAACAATAATGAACAAGAAGCGTTGTTGAACTTACCTGGGTCGTCTGGGCTATCTTCATCTCCGCCGCCGTCGCCGCCTCCAACACCGCTGCCGCCGCCGTCGCCTTCGTCAGCTTCTTCAGGAACAGCTGTACCGCAGCCCGAGCTCGACTTACCAAACTTCTCTCCGGGTAGCTCAGCCAGAGGGAGGAGAGCAGAATTGTACGAAGGAGGTACCTCTTTGTTAGTGAGGGAAGACGAGTCCGAGAATTGCTCCCCTCAGATTGCAGAGAACGAGCAGCGAATTGTAGCGAATGATGCAGATGTTGAAACAAGAGAAAGACCTGTAGACTCCGAGGATGAGTTCCACGAAGCGGAAACCGACACCCAGGAGACACAACATGATAGCCAAGTAATTACGACAAATAGATCGCTACGAAAACGCCCCGTGATTAGTTATAGGAAGTATTTTTAGTATTGCTTAATTTAAGTTTAGAGTTTAAGTACTTTTTGTAATAGAGGGAGGGATGTTAAGTATCTGTGACCGCGTCCTTTCCCGCCCTCTGAACTGTCATACGAACTGTCATCTGTCAAACCGTATGTGAATAAACGAGTGCGTTGCTAACCTGCGATTGTTTAACTTGTACCTACGACCTTTATACATAACCAAATAACATAATAAAATAAGAATATTTACCTACTATGTAGTAACATATATACGAATATTTTCAAAAGTGAGCTCTAGTTCAATAGAAATAAAGTTGAAAGTAGATCTGCAAGTTTTTTATTTGTAAAGTAAAAAATACCTTATTTGTTGTGAACGGAATATTTATGCCGATTTTCAACTTGATTTACACTGAGAATGCAATCTTCCGTACCAATATTTACACCCCATTTCATCTCCTCAGGGTTTATTTTCGGGGATATATTATTGATGGTCGTTTCTATTTGTACCCCTTGATTATGTTTCCTACCAACTCGAATATTTGTGAATCTCACATTAAGTTTTGTAAATATGTGAAATCATAAACGAATTTTCTTACTCTTATTGTTTTGCTACCTAATGTTTTTTTTTTAAAAAAAAGGTCGCATTCGATTTGTTGTTTAAATATAACATTATTTTCTTAGCACTCGAAGAAATTCACAGAATTCAAAAACACATTTAGAAATTAACAGTACCTCTATACATTTCTACTGGCGTGTCGTATCCTTTGTAAACTTGTGTGTACCTACATCAGTAAATAAATACATTTTCCACATAATAATCCATATACCTACGTAAAAAAGTAAACAAATTCATATTCAACACTCAATCACAGTAAACCTCCTGTCTCTATTTTATCCAAGTTATGTTGATCGTATTTCAATCACAACAAATTCACCTGAATGCTGTGGCTTACAAGAAACAAATGCCTATCTCATTTCCACAATACCTACATCTTGCAGAGCTGTTATAATGTAACGAAAGTCAATGATCAACGTATTAGAGAATTACGCCCCACTTTTACAAGTCAAAAAGTGTAGTTCAGCAATAAGGAATCCGACAACATTAAGTATTGGATAATACAAGCTACAAATTAGCATATTCAGAGTAGTCATTCTCTAGTTATAAAATAATCTCATTGTTATGTTGTGATAGTGTTTTTACCACCATAACAACAGTATTTAAACTTATATGATCCTGTTGCAGTGCTGTCATAATAATGATTTATCTTCGCACTGAATATTGCTGTTTTCTCTATTTATGCCACTGTTGCTTAGTGCTTATGTTATTAATGCAACCAGCACGGTGCTAGACTATTACTTGCTAATAAAATATGACCACTCAGAATGCATTTAAATGTTAAACATTATAATTACATTTCAAATTAGTTTTAGAATGTAGTGAAATATAAATAGGGTATTTGTCTAACGGAATAAAATTAGACCGTGGATTTCTAAAAAAGTTTGGGAAAAATACGAAGATGCGCTTCGCATCAAAGATGTATGCTTATTTTTTGTATGTAGGGTCATTTTTCGGTAAAAGTGACACCATAACAACGACATTTCTGGTTTACGCGATAAAATAAATAATTATGTACTTATGCGATGGTGGTTATTATGTAAAATTATTTTTTTAATTAAAATTCCTAATCTTCTTACTAACCGGCCCTTACTTATACACTCTTCTCTTACTTACGTACACGCCACTAAATCTGAGACAATTTTATTTAAATTCGCAAGAGAAAAATTCTCAATTTTTGATGCAGAGATATTAAAACTGAAGTTCATTGGCTATGTACAGTTTTTACATCCATCATGAACTGGGGCCTACCAACAACTCTCACACGAAAATCATTGCAATGTGTAAGCGTGACAGAATACACGGCAAGGAGCGTAATCTCTTTCACACAACTACAACAATATTCTTCCGAGAGGTTGTGTTTCACGCTCTCTACTAGAATTCCTGTTTCTCCAGTTCTTTCAGTCATAAATCTCACATGCACAAACAACTAGACTAGGTCCAATTATTATTCAGATCACAATATACAACATCTTCAAGCAGTCGTGCTGTGAATAGGATGAATAAACATTAAACTTTCTCTATCTTCTGGTAAGCTTGCTTGAAGTGATAAACGGTTGTTTATTATGTCCTGACACAGAGTGTTATAATGTATTAAAACCACCAAAGTGTGATATTTCTTAGAGCTTTAAACGTTGAAAAAGTTGCAAAAGACTATTGCCAAGGTTCATCGCACTAAATAATTGAATTTACATGTGTTTTCGGGCGATTGAATTTACACGTGTTTTCAGGCGATGGCCAAGTGTCGATATGTTTATATAAACGTTCAAGAATTTTAATATTGATATACGTCACTATAAGATGCTGTTAATTATTACGTAACAACTTAATGCTTCGAGTACGGAGATTCCAGACACAATAAAATTGATTTTCAATTGTTATGGACCACGATCGTGGTCTTAGAGACTGGACGTATTAAGACAGAAAGTCACTTAAGTAGAGACTGAATAAATTAATAACCGACTTGGTATTACATGGATCTCACAACTTTTTAACCGCAGAACAACTGAGTTGCGAGACTGTGTTTTTTTGACAAGTATTGTTTTTGATGGGATTATAAGTTTAGGTATAATTTTTTCTACTCTGGAAGGACTTTTGAAATTTTTTTCGAATCTCCCGTCAATGACTATTCATATAGGATAATATGTGCCAGTAAGTTTCTCATATTGCGAGACTAGTACAATACAATATTACCTTCATCCTAGAGACACAGAAACTGGGTCAGTGAACCCTTTAAATGCAAATTTTCGTAGGTGCCGTTGTCTACGAATACTAGCAGAATATTAAATTAAATTATTAAACCACCCGTAACTCTTCGCAGTGGGATATTAGCTGGTTATAAAATTTATTAGTCATTAATACGTATAAGGTTTGAGATAACAGTTTTTTTATTATTTATTTTATTTATTTATTTATTAAACAGGTACATGATAAAAAACATTAAATCTGATGCAATGTCCAACAAAACTATTGACATAGTTTGTCTGTTGGATCTCGTTAAACATTTCTTATACATAGATATCTAGGTATGTAAATTAAGTATAGTATATAATATTAAGGTAATGTGTTAGTTAAATATTTTTTTAATTTTTTACTGAACTTATTTTTATCTTTTTCTTCTCTGATATCGCCTGGTAAATTGTTCAATGTATATGGAACTCGCTTTTTTAATGTTCGGTCTCCATATACATTGTTAACTTTTGGTACAGTATATTTACCAGACGACATCGCTCGGGTGTTATAATTATTTTTAACAGTTATTAATAATGAATTATGCTCCTGATCGCCATGGTCGTTTGTTGCTAATATAAATTTATGTTTTAATCTCGCCGGTAATACTTTACAAATTTTGAATAGTTTATAATAGTCGTCTTTACAATTATTTTTAGTTTTTTTATCTACTAATAGCTTTAGGAATCTTATTTGGATATTTTCTATTTTTTCGATGTAGGATTTGAATGTAAGTCCATAGCAATCAAGGGCATAATCAACTACAGATTCCACCATACAGTGGTATAGTATTTTTAGGGTACTACTAGGAACTCTAAAACTTAGGTGATAAAATTTACTTAAAATAGTTCTTAGCTTATTGCACAAAAAGTTTATATGTTCTATCCATGAGAAATGTTCGTCTACTTTTACCCCTAGGTAAGTTACACATTTAACTCTCTGAATAGGTTTGCAGCTACAATTGACAAAGTTACCGTGGAAGCAGTCGTAAGTGTGAGCATATAATGGTATCGGGTTTTCTTTTACTGGTAAATATGGTGAATGTATTATGATGTATTGTGTTTTATCTGCGTTTATTATTATGCCGTTGTCATGGGACCATTTAATTACGGCGTCCACATCTTGCTGAACAACTCTGCAGGTTTCGGCGAGGTCCGTACCGGCTCGCAAGGCACACAGGTCGTCCGCGTACATGTGCGCTGAACAATGTTGTAGCACATTACAGAGGCTATTTACATGCATTAAGTAACATACGGGACCGGTTCCCGAGCCCTGCGGTACCCCACATCGAACCATTTTTTCGTCACTCAATGTGTCGCCTATCTTGACTCTGTAGGAACGTGCTGTGAGGTAGTCTCTGAACCAGTCTTTCAGAGGCTTCTCCACACCACATTCTTCTAGAGAAGTAATTAGCGTGTCAGTTTCTAGCGTATCAAAAGCTTTTTTATAATCGAAGAACATAGCAACTACAAATTTCTTTTCATTTAGATGGCTGTTTATCTCGTTAGTAAAATTAGACAATAACGTACTGGTGCTCTTTCCTTTTTGAAATCCGTGCTGAGATTTGTTTATTATGTTGTTACTGCGTAAATAGACACCAAGCTGCGATATAATACACTTTTCAATTATTTTATCAATGCTAGATAAAATTGCAATCGGTCTGTAGTTAGAACATACCTTATGGTCGCCTTTTTTAAAAATTGGCCGTATTATGGCTTCTTTTAGGGTTTTAGGAAAATTATGTTTTTCGACAGACAAATTAATTAATTTTGCTATTACAGGACTTACTTCGTTAACTACCATTTTTAGGTCTGACATACGTATGAGATCGCTTCCAGGTGATTTGTTGGCGTTCATATTTTTTATTATTTTCTTTACATCGTTATCACTTACTGGTTGCCATCTCATATTTCTGTCAGATTTATACACATAACTATCTCTACTTAGCCACTTACAGTCACACCTATGTTTAATTTGTTGTATCTCTTCGTCAAAAGTAGTCGCAAATCTATCAGTTATACATTTCGTATTTCCTAGCGAGTTCATATTAGATAATATCGTAGCATCTAGTGATTGTTTACTATTTCCTAATAATATATTTATTCTATCCCAAATCTTTTTTATATTTTTATTACAATTAATTATACTCTGTCTATCATATTCATTGCTACATTTGTTTATGGTTTTATAACATTTGTTTCTATATTTAGTATATTCTAGTCTTTTAATCATGTTCTTTGGATCACTACACCACACTTTAAACAGTCTATCTCTCTCTTTTATTATTTTCTTTAAATAGTCGGTGACCCAACTTTTATTATTTCTAGTGCTTACACTAACAGGTACAATTTTATAGCAGTCGTTATAAATATTATTAAAAAGTAGCTTTAAAGCATTATATAATCCAACAGGACATTCAATAGATAGCAATGTTTTAAAATCAGTGTTCAATAATCGCTCACGGACCAATCGATTGTCAAGGACGCGGCGGCGAAGCGCGGTAGGCATAGTTCTCCCACTCCGTTGGTCAGCTGACCGCGGCGCGGGCCCGCGCGCGCGTGGCTCGCCCGCGCGCGATGCGCCCGCTCCGTTGCCAGCTCGACCACTATTCGCGAGCGCGGGAAACGGAGCGCGTTTCCACTGCACTGCAGCCGACACGAGAAAGTGATCCGATACTTTTTGCTGGATTACCGCGGCATTAATATTTGCGCTTAGTGCTCGAATGTAAATGTGGTCTATACATGATTCAACGGTAACGCCTTTCACAATTTCCTTACGCGTTATTTTATTTATGCATTTAATTAATCCGAATTCAGCTAGTAAAGTTTCATATTCCATGACCCGGCAATCTTGATTTTTTAACAAATTTATGTTTATATCTCCACATATTATTAAATTATTGTTTAAGGGCACTCCTCTTAAAACTTCACGTAGTTCTTCTAAAAATTGTTTCGCTTTATCTCTCTTATTAATTTTTGGAGGTCGGTAAATACATACTAAATATATCGGTTCACTCCCACAATTGTCGAGTGCAATGGAAACGCACTCCGCTGTTTGCATTTTTCGTGTGTACTCGGTTTCGTTCAGCCTGGCCCGCAATATTTCGCGCGTATAAACTAGCACTCCTCCCCCGGTTCGCCCCGTTCTGGTTACACTGTGAATGTTATACCCTTTTATCTTAAAGAGATTGATCATAGAAAAGCTTATATTTGGTTCCGTAATTATGAGTATGTCTATGTATTTTAAATTATTGTGTAATATAGCGGTTAATTCTTGAAAATTCTTTTTAATGGACCTAATATTTAAGTGTAATATACAAAGATCATTTTTATATTTAATGGATGACAGCCACATGTGTAAGTTTTCTGTTTCAACTGTTACAATTGTATTATCCGTAATTAATTCGATATTGTCTAATGGTGTGAATTTTAATAATATTTTAAACACTTAAAACGTTTATTTTATAAAGAAATGAAAGTAGTGAAATACCTAGGATGTAGTTTTGAGAAGTTCGCAGATATCGTTGTCACATCTCACCCACTTGGAGTTATCATCTTCAGTTTTCTTGACTAGTATTTTGCCTTTAGACACCCAGATATATTTGTAATATTTATTTAGTTCTTTCTTTGTTTTCCATAGCAGTGTCCGTGTGTCCTTAGTCAGATCTTCATTTATATATATCTTGCTGTTGTTGGTGCCGCCGGTTATTTGGTCGCTCGTAACATTTGAAAGTTTTCGACGTTGTGACAACCATCCGTCTCGGGAGTCGGTTCCGGAGGTTTTAAATCCAACAATTATTGAAGCACTTTTAACACCTTGTTTTCGTGGTTTATTTCTTCTTACCCACTCAATATCTTCACAGCTGGCGTCAATTATCTTTGCAATGTTTTCTACGACTTCCTTCACTTTTTCCTCCGGCATCTGTTCCACACCCACAATTTCAATGTTATGTTTACGTGCGGTTTGTTCATAATCGTGCATACGTTGCTCTAGCGCCACGTTGCATTTTTCCAAATATGTACACTTATTGTTCATATGTTCAACCGTTTTTTCTAATTTATGTATTCTGTCTTTTGACTTTTCATGTTCGTTCAGAAGACTATCATACTTATCAGATAGCATAGACATACTTTGTTTTATTGACTCGAGCTGCTTCATAAGACCAGGGATTGCCCGGACATTTTTTTGGATATCTTTCAGGATCTCGTCAGGTTCTCGTCCATTCTCTTCCTGGTCCTCAGATTCTGATTCATCCTCTTCGCAGTTGTTGCAGTATATTCTTTTTTTGCCCGCTTTCAAATCCGCAGATAGCCCTTTAACGCAGCTTCGATGAAATGTTCCTTGGCACTGACCTTGACATAGAAAGTGGGATCCTTTCTTAGCCAATACTTTTTTACATTTTTGACACTCCATTTTACTGAGTTACATTAAACTATAAGTTAAGTAAGTAATAATGTTATTTTAATTATTTTATTATATTTTACCACTATTATGTTCCCGTCGCGAGCGCGGTGCGAGCGGAGCGGCAACGTAGCACGTGCTATTCTTACGACTCGCTGCGACGGAAGTTATTTATTTATATATGCAGCTTGCTTGAGTTTTTGTTTTTCATCTAACTTAAAGAATCCCATAGATATTCCAACAACAACAAACTCACCTTGCCTTATAATATGTTATAATAATACATATATGTATGTTCATGTAGTAATATTTTTTTTATTTAATCTTTATTTCTAATACACTTAAATATTTCTTTACATATAATGCAGCCACACAGCGCAAACCCCTCAGGGCTTATCGGTGTTGTGACGAGTCGCTTTGTACACACTTAAATAATTGTTCTTATAACTGTTTAATATAACGAATTGTTATGTAATATATACAAATACTATTCCCCGTTTATATTAGAAGATATTTTATGATTTATACCTGCCCTGTTTTTTTCACATTTTCCATTGTATCTTCGCTCCTATTAGTCGCAGCGTGATGTAGTTGTAGCCTAAAGCCTTCCTCGATGAATGGTCTATTCAACACAAAAATATTTTTTCAATTTGGACCAGTAGTTCCTGAGATTAGCGCGTTCAAACAAACAAACAAACTCTTCAGCTTATTATTAGAGCAGAAAGTGCTTCTAGTATTAAGTCCGTCATTGTGTTTATTTGTACAAAAAGTAATAAATAAATATGTTTTCCATTTATTAACTACTGTCTAATATTTTATCGCGGTTTGATTTTAGATTTTAGTTCCCGACGTTTCGAAACCTTTGCAGGTATCATGGTCACGGGCAGAATGTCTAACATTCGCGTAAACCTAAGAAACCACTACTGTCTAATATATTGCGTTGTAGTATTGAGAGGAGAGATCCAAAAGCATGTTCTTGTTTCCAAAGCTTAAGCAGAAAAACCTTTTACTTTTAAATATAAACTGATGAATAATAAATAGATTTGATTTCCTTTAAATTTTTTTTCCAAAAAATCAGGAAAATAGCATGAATAAAGTATGAGGTATATGGCCCTGCAATAGACTTATTCAAGGCTGATGAAAATTATATAAACCTTAAACTGTTCACATTAATTTTAATATCCAATAAAAGTCTCACTAAATCAAGTGAGTGTGGTTAAACTTAGCAGTTGATTGCGGTACAGTCAAGTACAATTTGAACTTTGAAATTACATTTTCGGACTACTGACTAATATAAGTGGCTCATTGCAAACTTGAATACTCAATTCTCAATTTGTAACTTGCCCTTTAACTCGAAAAGGGCCGTTTACGATATTCCAAGGAACCTTGAAGAAGTTTTCTTGTTGTGTAAGAAAATAAGCGTAAACAAGAGTTATCAAAGAAATGATTATCAACATACTGAAACCATTTTTACTTTTATTTTACCGGATCCCTTTATGCTTCAAAATCGATTTATTGATAAACATGATAAGTGCACAAAAAATTGTAAAAAACGATTATTTTAAACAACAACCCCAATTTCAGTTTTCACAATTTTATTCACACTGAAGTATATCCGCCTTATTGGTGTATCTTGAAAATTTTACCAAGATAGAAATGCATTATTTATTAAATATGAGAGTAAAAGACTGACTGAATATGTATGGACTCTATATAATAGAGTACATAGCTTTAAAGGTTTAAATCCTCTTACAGAAAGTATTTCCTCATTGTATCCCAAATAAATATATTTTTCAAGATTTACTCATAAACTCGAATTAGGGGGATACACGTTTTTCCTTCCACTCCATAACGTTTAACTTTTTAGGGTTCCGTACGTCTTAATACAAAAACGGAACCCTTATAGGATCACTCGTGTGTCTGTTCGTCCGTCGCTTACAGTCAATTATCTCCGAATCTAGTAGACCGATTAAGTTGAAATTTGGTACACATATCAATTCCTGTCACCCAAACACAGAGGTGTGACGTGAACAGATGAAATCTGTATATGGGGGGTCATTTTTGGGGGGGAAGGGGAAAATTAAAAAAAAAATCTGAAAACTGCATCGTGTGGCATATCAAATGAAAGGTCTTGTTGAGAAGATCTTAAATGTATTTTTTTGTAATTTTAAAATAAATAGTTTCAAGTTATTCAAGAAAATAGACGAAAATTGACCATTCCCCCCCCCTTATCTCCGAAACTACTGAACCTAAAATTTTGAAAAAAATACAGAAATTAGTTTTCTCCTTATAAATTATAGGAAAACTTATAAGAAGTCCATGATATTAAAATAACATGGTAAATCACTCAATATTGTGCGTACCAACTTACATTTGCAGGTGGAATGTGTGAGAGAACATATTTTTTAACTCCAAAAACATTATAGGTAACATCGTACGGAACCCTCTTCACGCGAGTTCAACTCGCACTGGTCCCCTTTTATGCATTAAATTCAGTTAAACAGACTTGGAGTACTTATATGTGTTTGTGATCGCTTCATCTTACTTAATTGTGACCATAAATGAGGTTGAATTTCTGCACTATATGAATAAACGTCGGCCGCCTCTTCAAGGAATCCCATTGTATCTTTCTAAACAAGTTTCTTTTTAAAGACTGGAACCGCAATAAGTAAGAGTGGAGATCAAACTTCAACCCTGCTCTTTGTAGAAAAAGTATTTGCCTAACACTGACGGGGACCACTATAATATTGTTTATAAAAACAAAAAGCAGCACAAAACGGGTGTTAAGCATAACAAACTTTTTATGCCCAGATTTTTAAAACATATTTTCAGTATTAAACCAGCGTTTGCAGCAACAGCACGTATCCCGGACTCGCTCACATGAATTTATGTCGAGGAATTTTGAGCTCCTTAACTTTGGTTTAATACCTCAGAGATTACGAGCGGTTGGAAAGTAAATTTCCAGTTGACAAGAGCCAGTAGGTTATAAAACAGTTGAATACATGATGTTAATACTGTAGTCAATTTTCATGGGAATCACGTATTCAAGTATTTTATTTTAAATCGAAAATCGTGTATGTCGTGTTTTAGCAAAAAATATACCTGTATTTCATCTATTTTTTGTTGTTGTCAAGTTAAGAGATCAATTAGTGTTAATCCTACTGTAGCCCTGTAGGAACATTTTCATGACCTTGGCATATTAAAATCTTCCCTCAAATCTTTTTTTGCCCTATCAAGGGGGAAATTTGAACCACTCCTCATAATACAATTCATACCTCATAGTGCACTAATTGCCTTGAATATGTATTACTAAAATCCTGCTATATAGTTTCTATGACTATTAAATAATATCTCACTGCACGGATAGCCGAGTGGTTGAGGTCACCACACCAAAACCACTGTACGCGTCGTGTCGCGGGTTCGATCCCCGCGTAGGACAAGTATTTGTGTGATCCACGAATGCTTGTTCTGAGTCTGCGTGTCTTTGTGCATGTGATTTGTATGTTTGTAAACCCCCCGCGATACAAGGATTAATTTCATAAGTGCGGGAGTCGCTATTAAAAAATGAATGAAATGAAATGAATAAGTATGGTTTTTAAAATGAATCACTTCAAATAAATTTATTGAAACTCCCGCCAAACAATTTCATACCACTAACAGTTAATTTCAAATCAAACAAGTTTCCACGAAATCAAAACAAATAACTTTGGTCGCTGCATTTCATTATACTTATGACCCTATTTCGAAATTAATAATAACTGTGGAACTCGTTTTAACAGTCAAATAATTATGTCATACTTAATATAACACGAATAGTGATACTGAAAAGGTTAATGTACAAATATGGTCCTGTTTGATATATTTTTCGAATTAATAAGTAAAGTAATTGATTAAACGTGATATAAAAAATAACATATCAAAAAAACTACAACCGTCTTCTTTAAAAGATAGTTGAAAAAATTAGATTTAAATAGTGTTTTTTAGGGGTTTGCATGAATATTTTCTTACATAAAAATGCTTAAACACAATAATTTCCCTAATCTTTATATTTGTATAATCTATATATTGTCTTGTTAAACGTCCAAATTTTAACGAAAACTCTGTTTCTATCGACCCTAAAAAAACTACTATTCACCCCGTTTTTCCGATATACATTTCCGCGTAACACACTTCATTTGTTTCATGTTTAACGATGTAACATTTCAGTATCTTACTCCTAATATATTTAATTGTTATCTTCGTATCCCTAAAATGGTTTTGGCATATTATTTCACTTGCAAATGGCGCTCATATTATTGTCATACAATATTTGAGAGTCGAATGCCAAAACTACTTGGCAATAGAAACGATTTTTCCTAATAACAATGTCAAGAAAAAGAAAATGGAATTTACTTAAATGTATACGAAAGCCAGACTTTCATTTAGTTTTGAAGTTATTTTGTTTTGACCAAGTAATCTAGTTTTATATTAGATGTGTATAATTTGAACAAACAAAATATTCAATATTTGTTTTATTAAAGAAGTGTATGTTCAACTCGCAGATGAAGTTTTCCCTATTTTATACAATACTACCGTTCACTTTGGATTACGTAAAAATAGAACAAAGGAAAAGAAATCTTTTAGGTGACAAAAATACAAAAATTGTCACCCATTAAGTATATAAAGTTTCTGGCAACTGAATGCACCATCAGTAATTTCTTATATATATATTATCACGGTTTGTAAGATACAGACATGTGACATCGACTGTCAATGTTTCTATTGAATAATCAAATATTTGGCGTCAAAATATCTACGATGCATCGGGTACTGCAAAAGACACAGTTGAATATTGTATCGTTCCTTTTAATAAATTACTATGTATTCACTTAAGGAGTTTATAGTTACTTAAGTGATAGAGTTATTTAAATGTAATTTAATCACGTTTGTGGCTATTTCCAACCTCTCAAGAGTCCTGCTAACCTTTCACCAAGTTATACTTTATATAGTTACCAAAGCATAATATAATTAATAAAGTTCAATTTTCATGGTTCAAGTTTCAATTCCAACGAGTGTTACGTCTATAAACAAATTGAAATTCAGTTCTCAGAAAATATGTTATTCTTATACTCTACTATGGAGATGTAAAATTAATTTTAAAGTCAACTTAATTGTTTATTGAAACATCACATTATTTTTACAATTCATTAAAAACATATCAGAAAGAGAAAGAAATCAACCACTAACGAAGTCTTTGCCAGCTGCTCACGAACAGACGGATAAATGTAAATATAAATAAATAGATAAATAAATGCGGACAACATCCCATACATTGTTCTGAACCCAAAGTAAGTTGCTTAAGCACTTGTGTTATGGAATTCAGATACAACGAAGGTACCACAAACACCCAGACCCGAGACAATGTAGAAATGTGAATTTTTACATTGACCCGACCGGGGATCGGACCCGGGACCTCAGAGCTAGCGACACCTTGAAACCGGTGTGTACGCCGCTCGACCACGGAGGTCGTCAAAATGTGGTTAAGTTGATTACTCAATAGACGTTTTCTATCTTTACAAATTGATTACTCTTAGTCTTGTAGATAAGTACGGCTAAAATGAAATTGCTCTAACCAAATGCATTCGCGTCGCAATCAAATTTTAATGAATCAACAGTATTAAAATAAACTTTAAGAAACTAACAGAAAACACGCATTCACCATAAATATGTACAGAAAGTAACAAATTGATAGGATTAAAAAGAAATCTTCAAACTGGTCGAAAAAATGACCATTACCCTCAACCCAGAAATATAAATTCACTTACCAAATGATTATGTAGAAATGATTGTTGAATAATTGATCACTTAAACTTAATTATCACTATTAATTAATAAGTTTGCACAAAAAACACACTACACAAACAAGAAAACAAGTGCTTTGCTTTGGTGACATTTACCTTTAGGTTATCCGTACAGTTTAATGCCTGCTTACGACCTGATACTATGCAAACCTGGTCAAACGACAAAGTCAAGTTTTTTTCAACATAAGTTCTCATTTTCAATTCGCTTTACTCGCTATAGAATAATTTCTCTTATAAAAGTTTTACAAAAGTAAACACTTCTCCACGTGGCAGAAAGATAATTAAAATTATGACATCTTTTTCTACTCTAACTTGTTATAATTCAAAACCGGATAATCTGTTCGTTGTCACTGCATATATTTAAATATATTTTACGCCTGATGATTCAGCTTTGACACACATATACATTATTCAAACAGTTTTTGATGAGCCGTGGTACACTTTGTTATTTCAGTCATGATATCAATCTGTGTGATTTCATTTTCGTACGCAAATACTCGTAGTATTTTTACCTTCATGTTATATGAATGGATTTAAATTTGATGTAGGGTTGCGTATTGAAATTTCATAAGTCATGCTTTTGTGTTTGCGTGGGCAGCGTGAAATTCGCTTTTTTATTGGAAAAGTACAATCACGTGTCTTCAAAGCTAAATGGAGGCGAAATGAAGTGGTGTCTTCTGACCAAGCCTTTAGGTCATACAATCCAGCGTGTTCACTATTAGATCACACCAATCAATCAATCAATAAGAATCAATTTGAATGTTTAAAGTAAAACTGTCGTAACGAGAGAAGAGAAACATAGCTACTCGCATTATAAAACAGACTAAGCTGATAGTAATTTACATTAATCGCTATAAATAATTACGATATAAACAAGACTATAACTGATAGATACATATAAAACAGGTATTTTAAAAAAAATAATTAAGCTTTTTAATTTTGGAGCAAAGAACAAGTTCATAAAAACCAAACGAAACCAAACTCTATGAGTTAATGATGCATAATTGTGGAGGCTCCAGTAACCACTTTCCAGTAACAGCATCAGATCAGGTCCATATGATTTCATTGGCACGCAAGTACATCTGCGCCCAAAATTTCAGCTCAATCGGAAATCGGGAAGTGTATCATATTAAAGAAGCAATGGAAAAAAAACATTTGTAAAACAATAAAACTAGATTTCTCTCTTTCACTTTTACAAGATAGACTACTTTTATAATTTTATAATGACCGTTTTAATAACAAAACAAATGAAAAGAGTTTTAACGGATAGTTTCGCAAATTGGCAACAGACTTTACAAAGTTACCATGGCAACAACATTGTTTATTTTAGACTACTTTTTACGAACAGAATGCTTAATCCCAAGTTTAAAAAATATTTCATAAAGAGGAATCCTCTCACTAAGTAATTTAATCTTTGTGGAGGATTTTACATAATTTCAAGTCACTGGCCAAGACTCGGTACAACCATTCCTTGATAAAACCGATGCTTGTCTAAGCAGGGATCGAACCCGTGACACATAGAGCTAATTTGGCATGGTATCTTTTACCACTCGGCTAACCGCGCAGTCAGTTAAAGGCAAGATTATTTCTTGCGGCTGCTACCAAAAGCCTTAAATATTATGATCATCTTTCTTTGTAAGATTTAATCTTTTTCTTTCAGACTTCTACTATTTATGAAATCAAATTATAACTCATACCCTATTTAGTTTTTTTGTACGATGAGCTTTGTTGATACTACATTGTTGAAAACATACATTTTTTATTTTGTTTGTATTTACTTGTAAAAATATTAAAATATATTATAACAATGTTACTAGGAAACAAAACAAACCGTAATGAAACTTAATTTTGTTGCATTAATTATTACATAGATCAATAAACTTCAATTATAATTTTGTTCTATAGTACATTAAATAATTTATCATGAATTTCAAATAAAACATTGCTTTATTTCATATTCAAAAGTACACAGTAACAAAGAAAAGGTCAAATTCTATTTTAATTCTATCAATGGAAACGAAATATATTCTTGACATTTCAAATCAAGTTCTGAAATTCTAAGGTTAAGTTACCTTTAAGCCTACCAAGATAACTTTTAAGGCGACTGCCCACTACACCGTTATATACCATGACGGTACAATGAACGTGTCCGGCAAGAAAATTTTCTCTGTATTCAAAAGTATGCGACCATGCCTACTAGCCATCGCTTTTTAAATACAGATAATACTTTTTTGCCTGACACGTTCATAGCACGGTCATGGTATGGAACGGTGTAGTGGGCAGACTCCTTTAAGAGAAATACAATAACCCGAGGAGGAGGGAGTCTTCCGTCAAGTCTTTAAATGATATATTATCATTGTGGATGGAAGCATGACAGCGTATTACACGGTGTGGTATCTCTTTTTACAACTCCGATATTAGTAGTACAGAGAAAAAACAAATAATAACAATGCAAATAAAAAGATTTTAACGGTTATATTGCTCTATACATTGACCGTTAAGTAATAATGTAAAAATTTTCACACGAGTGTGCGTGTGTTATTAATCCTTTAATGCCAAAATAGTACAAAATAGTAAACTACGCGTCGCGTATGATCGTTAGACTACCTGAATTTATTTTAAAAATTACAAAGAAATTATCACTTAACAATAACGGTTAAGGGAAATTGAAACACCTGAGAAAAAATCGGGCATGTATTGCTGAGACTCAGACCTAGGTTGGGTGTGCATTGACGTTACAAATAAGACAAAGACTAAGCACCTTTCTTAAACCATAAACAGCTGTCTCCATCTCTATAAAAGCTGAAGAGTTTGTTTGTTTGTTTGAACGCGCTAATCTCAGGAGCTACTGGTTCAAATTGAAAAAATATTTTTGTGTTGAATAGACGATTCATCGAGGAAGGTTGCGAGAATGGTTTAGGCTATGTACCATCACGCTGCGACTAATAGGAACGAAGATACAATGGAAAATGTGGAAAAAACAGGGCAGATATAAATCATAACTTATATCTTATAACCACGTGGACGAAGTCGCGGGCAACAGCTAGTTAGTTTATAAAGTTTTTACCCTTTATATATCTTTTCCATAAGCTCATGTCAGCACCGCAGTTCGGTTGGTGGTTGTAGAAATGTTACGTGCCCAAGTGCCAGAGGTGACACTTTGACCTTTGCGAGTTTCTACGTTCCTAGAAGCCCAGTAAATTTACTAGATCTTCAAATTGTTTCAGTCTTAGTTGTGTTAAGATATACAATATAGAATTACGAATATAAGGTGACCTTAGCTTAGGCGACGAATTCAATTTCAAAGGTTGGTGCTATAAATATTATTTATTTAAATCCTTTGATGTTGACATTTAAGAAGGATTATAGTGAACGACAAAATTAAATGGTGGTTGTTAATAGTATCAAAATACGTAATACTTAAGCTAGGGACATAAATCGTATTTTTTTTTTATTTACTTAATTATTTATTTATTTTTATTTTAATTAGTGTCCATCAGCCTAGCCTTTTCCCAGCTATGTTGGGGTCGGCTACCAGTCCAACCGGTTTCAGCTAAGTACCAGTGTTTTACAAGGAGCGACTGCCTATCTGACCTCCTCAACCCAGTTACCTGGGCAACACGATACCCCTTGGTTACCCCTTCTGACTACCTGTAACGACTGTCGAAGATGTAGGAATAGCAGCCGGGACCCACAATTTAACGTGCCTTCCGAAACACGGAGGAACTCGTTATGACAAAGATGGTCACAAATCCACCGACCAACGGCGTCAAGCATAGCTTAACCTGTGATCGAATCACTTATGCGATTATAGCTTAGCGACGGGCTCCTCATTTTTATTTTTATTAGTGTAAAGGGCTAGTTTATTTTCTGTTTATATTCATTACTAGCTGTTGCCCGCGACTTTGTCTGCGTGATTTTCAAGATGTGAAAAACTAAGAAGTTTAATAATAACGATCATCGCAAAAATGTAATGCAATATTGAAAATGAAACATTTTTTTTACATTTTAAACTTCCTTTTTTATTTCTGAATTATAAGTAATCTTGAGCGGCCCAAAGACTATCAAATGTTTAAATCAAACACATTTCATCGTTTACGATACTATCCTGGTGCCAAATATTTCACAGCTGTTTTAATGACTTTTTCTTATTTAATCCCAAAAAGAGGTCTATAACTTTGACATATCTGCCTGCCTGTCTGTCTGTGACATCATAGCTTTCGAACAAATTGCACTATTTTAATTTAAACGTGAATTATGTGCTAGTGTTCGTTTAGACATGTTTGACAAATCGAGCCGTTTAAAAATGGGGGGGATGCAAGTAAAAAATAATAACACTTCTGCCAAAAAATGTTTGACTTTCGAGGGTTTTCCATTTTTTAATTGGAAAACCCTTGGTGGGTTATGATTTTCGAGCACGTCTGTTCTTAGGACGGCCTACACCTGAAATTGCTAGACGGATTATGACAGTGATTATGAGGTACCTATCATAAGATTGGAATAGTGATAGCCAGACAGTTATTATTTTCACACACGATGTTTTCTGACGATATAAAGAAGATGTCAAATTATTTTTGTGGACGGAGCTGATGAAGTGACAGTCAGGATCGGTAACTGTGGATTTTACATAGTATCATAAGATATAAGATTTTGCAAAACTGCGCCCAGATAAACGGTTTCCTGAAACACGTTTGATTGCCCTCTTAATATTAAAACTGATCTTCCTCACAAACATTTGGACTATTTCTAAAATAAAAAAGGTGGGAAACGTGTTATCTTGACCCCCTGGTGTTTTGATCATGATTTGCCTTTAAATTGCTGTTAAATAAATAGCGTGATAATAAAAAAACTATCAAACAACCCTTTTTTTTAAATTGACAATGACAAAAATCTAAAGTACAGGATATGTGTAATTTGTGATGTTACGACAAAGCAAAATCTATATCTATACTTCTATACTAATATATAAAGCTGAAGAGTTTGTTTGTTTGAACGCGCTAATCTCAGGAACTACTGGTCCAAATTGAAAAAATATTTTTGTGTTGAATAAACCATTTATCGAGGAAGGCTTTAGGCTATAAACCATCACGCTGCGACTAATAGGAGCGAAGATACAATGGAAAATGTAAAAAAAACAGGGCAGGTATAAATCATAACTTATATCTTCTACCCACGGGGATGAAGTCGCGGGCAACAGCTAGTATGAACATAAAAGTGACTTCATGTGCATGAGTTCTATTTACTGTACCAATTTACAAAGAAAAATTACGCATTTTATTCGTTAACCTACCTGACGATCATTGAAGTAAAATACCGTCATCCCTACTGCATAAATGGAACTTAAATAAAGACTACATGAGGTTGGTTATGAGGTTACGGTGTCGATACCGACAACCAAAATGAATTTTCCAGACATTGTATGACGGATGTAAGTGGTGATAGTTACACGCTATTATCAGCCTTATTGGGGAAATTTCCAAAAATATGTTCCTAATCCTCGTCGGCTTAGCTTTGGGATCTCAGAAACTCATTCAGTCTCGTTCCTTCTTCTGTTTTTACCAGGCTACGAAAGAAGAAAATTTTAAATAAGTAGAGATTACAACAAATTGTTAAAGGATTTCTTGGAAGGACCACGTGTGGTGTTACGAGAGCGGATAGAGTAATAAATGAGAATATAAGGGGAAGTTTGAAAGTGGCACCGGTTACAGAGAAACTACGTGGTAACCGGCCGGTATGGGCATGAATGAAAATCATGTGGTAAGGAAGGCGTTAAGCATGGATGTGGATGGATATAGGGGAAGAGGACGACCAAAGAAACGATGGATGGATTGTGTGAAAGACGATATGGCTGTAAAGAGTGTTTCTTGTGAGATGACGGCCGATAGGAAGGTGTGGAAGAAGATGACATGTTGCGCCGACCCCAAATAAAATAATTGGGATAAGGGCAGAGGAATGATGATGACCACGTGTGCGGTCTCTGTGGCGGATGTAGACTGATCAAATCGTTAAAATGTTGAAAAATCCCAGGTATCAGTAAACATTGTTCTGTCAATAGATACATAATGTCAAAAACCGTCTAGCGTACGCTCTTATTCATTGATAGGTTTGGTCGTACAGATCTTTCACATTGCATACCTATTATGCAGGTTTATGCAAGTTTTCTGGGCTTTTTTATCCGAAATACTTTTGGCCTATGTAATGTTGCAAATTTAAGAAAACATTATTTCATTGTTTGAAAGGCTTTTTTTTGTTTGAATGTTTATATTTTTGTTGCTAGTTGTTACAGATGAACCAAGGTAATAATTAACTGTGTCGTTCAGTAATTTATTGTTGCATATTTATAGATGAGATCAATGTGAACTACATGCAACTTTGGGTTGAGTGTCACTACGAATGTTTTGATCTTGAAGACATAGGTATATACACCTATCGTAAATAAATACAAAATCATATTACGGCATTCCACATTTGAACTTGAGTCATTTTAGTACATCAATAAAAATAAAAATAATTTAAGTTCCTTTCTTTCAAGAATGTACCGATTACGGTAACAATTGCATAAAAAAAACGTAATAGTTTATGTTTCTTTTATTTTACTTGTGAAATAGTCGCAGTAGGCCTATATCAGACTTGAAAGAGAATGAAATAACTAATTTTGTGAAAATTATTTACTTTCGAAAAATCCTATTATTGCTCTGCCAAAAGTCTTAAGATAAATAGCGTGATGTTTTTTGTGTAAATTGATGACCGTGCTGCCTACTACTCAATGGAGTGAAAATACACCTCATAATTGTATTAAACGATGTTGCGGGTGAGTCCAAATATTTAAAACTTTACTGCTGATGCCCCCTGCATAGTAGCGTTATGGTTTTTGTATGTTTGATGTATCATGTCTACGATAAGGTTCAAGCAAAATTTGAACGAAATATATTCAGTAGTTTATGAGATAATTTGATATTTGTTTATAGATATAAAAGGCTCTTGCTCACTCCCTGTAACGAAAAGCGAGATAATAAGTAAAAAGTATGTTGACCGGACCTCTTGTTGATATTCTCTGAAAATATGAATCAAATCTATCCAGTACTTTCTGAGATCTTTCCGGACATACATACAGACAAACAGACAAACAGACAAAAATTCTAAAAATTATATTTTCGACATCGGAATCGTTCGTAGACCACCCTGCAATTATTCTTTTTTAAAAATATTCAATGTACAGTTTTTACTTTTCTACAATTTTATTATATGTATAGATTTCCATCACTGAAACTCCTTTTCATACTTTATTTATCTTTTAATTCCTCAGGAATTTGGTATTTACTATATAAAAATAAACATAAATTTGGTGAATTCTAAACTAAACATAATAAAAGTAACTTGAGTCAAAAATGCCCTCTGCATTTTTCAGAATATTTTTTGACAATTCAATCAACTCACTTTGATCTAAGTCACGAGAGTTGAACAAAGAAAGCAATTTTAAATGGCTTCAACCGTTCTTCTATTAAAACTTCCATCTGCATAGGTAAAGTATTATTCAATTCTTTCCTAGAACGTTTTATTGAAACGAACAAATTGAATGTTTAATTTTCAGTTAAGGCAACAGCGGGGAGATTCCAATGGGAAACATTTGACTGACTTAACTGATTGAATGAAACACAAAGGGTAATGAAAATGCCTATTCATTGTAAAATCATACGCTAATTACGATGCGTTTTTCAGCAAAAAAAGATATTGGTCTGGTTTTCCATGTAGCCGTAATATTTGTTGCGGAAACAGATATGAACATAAATGGTGTTGATATTATTGTTCATGATTATTGTTTTCGCAAATTGTTAATTCAATATGAAATTTTATTCAAGTCATAAAAATAAGTTTCGTCTATATTGTTCTGGGAGATATGCAGTTAACAAATGCGAAGGCTTTGACGATAAAACTTGTCATTCATTTTAAATGTTCCATAGTAAAGAGTGAAAATGGGACCGTATTACCAAGGCTCCACTGTCTGTACTTCTGTATGCCACCAAGCTGTATCTAAGGAACTGTTAAAGCAATATGGTCCAATATTTTACTGATGAAGCATTTCTGCTGTATTGCTGCTGTTACAGCAGCTGCTATTAAAGACAATTAAAATATAAAGTGAGGTAAAGCACGTGAAGTTTTGCCCGTCTCGCACTTGATCGGTTTATTTATTTATTTAGTAATGCAATGTAAAAGAATATAAAGTCGTTAAAGGAAACCAATTTTAATGTAACATGAAACCAAAATTTACGTACCTACATTTAGATACTGTGAAACAATTTCAAAATTAACTAAAAACGAACAATGGGAAAACTCACTTTGACCACGTTACAGTACTGGGAAAACGATATGCGAGTTAGTCGAGCGAAGTCAAAGGGAATTCCGTTCATATGCGACGTTCCCCGACTTTCCACAGGATTTTGAAGTATTACTTTTGTCACTCAACCAGTTAAAAATCCATAAATTTTCAGAAAAATGTCGAGGCAAAGACTGGAAGTCATGTGACCTCGCAGTATAGCATCGCCCTTTGTTGGATACTAAGTAACGGCGTAGGAATTTATCGATGAAGAGAAATATGTTGAAGCTAGTTGATGTGCTAAAATCTTATTTTTTAATTTCGGCACTTTTCTGCCTCTTAGGTGCATGACAAAGTATGGTGGCCAGAGGTAAGTGTACATTAATTGAGTCTGTACAAGATTCCATACCTGAAGGAATTCTCCCTACTAGATCTCAGAATAAATAAGACGTGACAGGATACAATGGACTAATTGAAACTTAAGATCAGTGTAAATACATTGAACCAGCAGTTTCAGGAGTCGAGTTCTGTTTGAGATCTAGATTTTGTCATTTTAATATTATTTTACAAGAAAGCTGCTCTACACCTTGTCAGAGAGATTTTTTATAGGTGATATTTCAACTCTTAGAATGTCTTAGACCAACTGATAAGTTGAAACTCTTTATTTTCAAAACATTGGCACGAAATTTCAATTAGTCTCTATTAGCACTAAAAACACCAAATTTACCATAAAATCATACAAGCATGACACATTACTAATCCTGGAAATCCACTAATCGAGCATCTAAGCAACTGCACCAAAGTGGTGTAACAATATCGTGCAGCATGTTCAATTAGCTACTTACACTACTAATACCTACGTACGCTCAACCTACCTACTATATGACTACATATGTCTGTCGCGTGTCGACATGACACGTCACCAGCTTATGAATACGTCTGTTCGCGTCCTCTGCCATTTATCAACTGATGTCACGGTTGCAACGTCTCAATAATGCAGTCTTAGGCGTTACTGCTAATTTACATTGTAGATGGTAGCTGTCACATCTCAATACGTTCGCTTGGATGATTGAGAGTATTGTGTGAGTTCTATTGATAGATTGACTGCGATTCTTGTTGAAATGAGCAACAGTTTATGGTTATGTTAATTTCAGTTTTGGTGATGATTTTGTGAACATTGTTTTGGAATATAATGAGGGTCAACAGATACTTCTTAATTCTCCTCATTATAATAAAAAGGTAAATATGAATTTAAAAAGATTTAAGAAGTATTTTCAATTGATCTCAAAACGAGGAGTTGGCTTACTAATTTTCATTCGAGTTAAGATTAACGTAAGAATACTCTGAGGTGGCCTTAACCATCCATAAAAAAAAAACAGTCTTAAAATTATAGTTGACATTTCATAATTACCCTTCAAACTAAAATGAAACGTCAATTCCTTAAGTATAATCAAATTAAGTTCAAACGAAAATTTTCCAATCTCATGCCAGCAACAGTTTGCAGTTAGCTTTGAAATAATGTATTTTTGCTTAGTTGATAATTATCCATTATCAAATATTTAAACTGCTTTAATGGTACTTAACCCGCTGATTAAATTGGGTAAACTTGGTAAATGGGATTTTAATGGATAAACTTTCAATAGATACGCCTACTTCGTAGGCTGTTTATTCCCTTCATGTTTTCTACGTCTATTTAGTTCAGGCATTTAGTGCTAAGACATGACTTGACTAACATTGTACATATAATCAATACATACGGCTATTACAAATTCTCGACAAATTTAGGAATTTAATCCGAATTTCGAAGGGTGGAAAATCCAAACTATAAAATTAAAACCAGTCAACTAACGGTTTGATATAAATAGGAATACTTTTAATTTTTATTTTTTTAACATTTGTGAAAACGGTGACAGAAGACAGATGGGTAGACAGCGGTGCTTCAGTAGTGTTCCGTTTCCAACCTTTGCGTAACGGAACTCGAAAAAACACAAATAAAATGTGTTCTTGAGAGATATTGACACTTATGACAACTTAGTACAACCTAAGAGTTGTAATGTTCACATAAAGTTTTATAATTCAGTTCAGCCTTCTTGCTGCAATTGATGATTTTACTGCTCTACTTAATTTCCTCAAAACTCCTCATTCCCGTTGGTATTTTCTTATGCGTTCATAAAAATATTTTTCCGTATCTACCGTAAAGCTATCTCCGTATATTAAACTGACTGTTTCTGCATTATCAGAGTAACGTTAGATTTTATAGCGTATTACATAGAGCCACGGCGGGCTATTTCTTTCCATTCAAATATCTTTCACCGTTTGTGTAGGAAGTTATAAAAAGTAATACTTTTTTTAGTATTTATTTACAACCTTTAGGATTTCGATCTATTTTGAAACTTTTATCTTTCGTTTTTATTTGATGTTCTAAATTGAAATTAAATCGTTATTGCTCGGTTGGGTTTACATTGAATCTATTAACGCAGCTGAATAAGTACTTTCTGTTGCTTTAATGCTGAATATAATAAAAAAATGAAGACCTATTAAGTTAAACGTCTAGTAGAACATTAATAGAACGTACTAATTTCTGGATTCAGTAAGTCGTTAATTTGCTTGCTTTTGTCCTAAAAGTCATGGGATAGAATGAATATGACCAAAAACACTTCATAAAATCCGTTAGCTTTTATGAATGTGTACTTTGCTTATTTCGGAGTTTTTTAACGGAAGATTTATTTTTGAATACCCAAATGGGATTTAACGTAGCATCCAATATTCGGATATAGGAGTTAAGCAGTGTGCCGCGAAAAATTTGAAACTTTCAATGCCTATTCCGAAGGAAATTGGAAAAGCTAAGCCAAACATCCGTTGCTACAGGATATTGCTTTTCGGAAATGAAAAATAGGTAATATGTAGACAGATTCCTTTTTCAAACTTTGAGTGACAACAGGTTAACTCAATGCAACTAGAAAAAGCATTTCCGTTATTGAATCGAAGAAACACCTTTTTTTTTGTTTTAGAAAACCAAACGCATTATTATTGTGACAACGAGGGATTGTTATTGTTGGAGGTTTTTGTTACTTTTCGCCGACTGTTTATATTGTCAATTACCAGCAGCCAAACGACATCAGAAACTCGCCACTACCAACGTTATCTAATACGTGAAAATTTGTAAATGGAAAAGATAGAAATAAAAATCAAAGTTTTGCATAAACTCCACTTACTTTTACTCCCACTTACTTTCCCCTCTAACTTGCTTTAGATTTAATCATTTATGCTGTATAACACTGTATGTTTGTATAATACCCCGTAGGTACTAACTTTGTTATCGCGTCACGAAATCAAAGTTCCGAACCGAATCTTGTTAGAAACGTTATTGAATTGTCCTTTAAGGTCTCTAAGCCCTTTAATTTGGGTTCGATAATTTAATTCAATTATTTTTTAACTTATACTCCATTGGAATGAAGATTATTATTTCTGATAGACATTGATATTATTAGTAACTTACCCACCCATTCAATACTCTGAATTTTGTATAATTATAGACGCTTTTGCCTTTAAGAGGAAGCTCTTCTACGATAATATCTTGACTATTCAACCGACAAAATGGCAATTTCGATTCGATTTTTCCATTCGATTATGTCCTTCTGTCTTAAATTTTGAATCGTCCTACTACTGTATTGAACCTACTTGACTCGATTAGAATACGATTCGAACTCGATTGTTTGAGGCATCGATTATGACGAAGAAATAAATTTAATTTTGAAAGGCATTAAAGACATTTTTGTAGACCAATTCAAAATTTTAAACTGCAGCCTTAAACGCTGATATAGTTTGATGAGTCATATGTGTAAAGAAATGTCACCAAATGTTTCGCTAACTAATAGGATTGGAATCTTAATCTAGACCTCATCATGGTAATAACGGACGAATGCCTACAAATAAAGGACGTGAATTGTTAAAACTTAAGAGAATTATTTTGTAATGTTTGGATCCATAATATAAAAAAAATCTAATAAATGTAGTTAATAACGGTCCAAACAATTGTGCAAAGACTCCAAGCGTAAAAGATGAACTCCCATTACAAAATCTCGTATCGTTTGCAAATACTACAGATACAGGGATAATAATAAAATCGCAAATCATAAAAAAAGATTACGTCCAATTACGTCACAACAGTTTGACAATATCGGCCATTTGCATATTAAACTCTAAGCACCGCCAATCCTAAATGACTAAACGGATTTTCGTGCGTCCACTTTATTGGCAAGCTCGTAAATAAAAAACCGGAACAGTCGCCGTGGTTTCCAAACAAATAATCGTTTAAACTCCAATGCACATGACACTTAGCGCAGATATGGGCCATAAAATGTTAACGATTGATAAAAAATAATACAATTCTATTTACGGATTTGCGTGAGCGTGTATTATGTGTCCACTGGATCAAAGTTAGATATCGGTTTTGTATTTTGGTAACATCGCCTTTTCCCCATAATATACATGACACAAGAATTTTTATTTCGCTGGGAGTAATTATGCTGATGCGGCGAATCAATCAAGTTAATCTAAGCAGTATAGCCGATCCATCACACGCCCAAAGAGCATAGAGTTTCTGTAAGAACAATGCGCTTCTTTGGTCATACTGGTTTTATACTACCCGCTACTTCCGGCACTGGATACAAGTACTTGCTCGGTTTTCAAAAATCTTTACACTTTTAGAAAATGGTGGTATCAAGAGACTTACATCCAAGCATCTTTTGCTGTATCTATAAGATTAGAGTACAAAAGATTGTTAGCAATGCTCTAAGTTTAGACAAGCACCAAACAGAGGGTGCCCTTAGTGAACGTTGTTAACGCTGTAAGCTTTATTTGATCTGGCTGGAGGCTTGTCAAGTATCACCAATAAGTAAAGTGAAGTATTCAATGCCTGCGCTCAGTATAAATGTAGAGACCACTTAAAAAAGATCTCTGATATTCTGATGACCTCTGAGTTCCAAGATATGGTTTCCTTGAAACACACCGAGCTTAAGTGCCAGGCGATGTTGATCATTGTTTACAGGAGTTGTAATGTTAGGCATTTGCGACGGGCTTGTGCCCAGTACATCACAACAACAATACATCGTAACAATTTCAAAATCTAAAAAATACAAATAATTCACTTGATTTTGAAGCTCCCAAATATATTATATCTCTTCCGTAATTCATAATTTAATTTGCATGTGTTCGTTTAAAGCTACCACCAGAGCATTCTATATTCAAGTTTATTATAAACTCATGTTACGCATAAAAGCCCGAATTCGGTTACATTTAAGTTTAGCGAGCTCTGAAACTAGATATTCCGAGTCGGGAAATTGCTATGCACCAACTTGTTTTCTAGTTTCAATAGTAACGAAACCGCGCTAGACATCATCAGCTTTACATCTGACATCTAAATTATTACTTTGTGTATTTAATGGTTTAGTTTTGGAAGTTGTATTTTACAGTTTAGTTAAAAAAATTGTCGCGATACGTTAGAAAAAAATTGTAGTATCTTCTTAAAGTCAAGATTGCAATGACAAAGATTTTTTAGACGATATTTTTATATTTGGGATTGAGAATTGGGGATTGATTGGATGTTTATAATTAATACTGTAATGCTTTTTAAGGTTTTATATATACTTTACTCTTAGTATAATACAGTAAATCGTGATGATGAAAATTTGAGCAATGATTGTACAACAATGCCTCTTGTAAAATAAATCCTATGAACAAAATACAGTCACTTTCACTCCCTAGATTATAATTGACTACGAATTCACTTCAAGAACATTTTCTGTATAAAAGTTCTAAAAAAGTTTTAATAAGTTATTTTGATAAGTAACTTGCAAGGTCTAAGATATTTATATCACTACTAAAATAGAATTCCTGTTAGAGATTTTTTACCTAACACCAGTTGCTATTTTCACCACTGGCAATCAATTTCTAAGAATAAATCCCAGTTCGGAAAACACCAGATTTGAATAACAGGTATTCGAGTATTTTCATCAGCGTCGATACCTATTCCTTAATCTAACCGTTACTTTTCGTAAAAAAAAAACTGGATATTGAAAGAGCGAATCCAAACCATTTGAAATGGTCCTATCAGTAATCCAGTACCTACCAGTTTGTATTCGTTTTATGCCTAACGTAGTATTGATGAGATCCGATTCAAAAGCGCTTTTTAACTCTACATATATTTTTTTGTCCTCTTTTTATCTTGTTCCCATGTCCTCAGTAATCGTTTGGAGTTTGGATAGTCAGTTTTTATTAATACTTGAAAGGGTCCATTTCAATTACGGTCAGATAAATTGGGCTGCTTTATTGCTATGGGCCTAGAAGTAATCTGTGGTAAGTGTTCTTTTTTTGTATTTTACAAGCTACAAGCGAACAAGTGTCGATTTTAAATAAGTAGGGAGAAAATATATGAGTGCAAAAATTTGATTTGGTGCCCTTATGATTTTATTACTGAAGAGTGTGTGATTTTAAAAATGAAAATATAATATATTATATCTGACAACATCTACGACAGTGTTCTTCCATCCTTCTTTGTCCTATTTACGCGAATATTGTTTTTTATACAACCTGTTATGGATTACACTGCTGGGTAAAGTCCTCTCACTTTTTCTTTCAGAACTCTCTATCTTTTGCGATTTCTGACCACGAGCGCACCGCGTGAGTAAATTAAAATATCATTAGTTATTAAATAAAAATCGATCGAATTATTTAAATAGTCAGACCTGAATTTATCGCCTAAGCGATTCAAATCCATAGAGGTTCTTAGCATAATGACTTTAATTAAAACAGTAACTGGAGTACGCAACGCAAACTTAACTTGAAAGTTTTGTAGGCTTAAACAAAATAAACTTCAAATACGACCTAAGTTAGCTCTTAAAGTATATAACACAATATTGCAGTTAGAAAAGCAAGCAATAAGAACATATGTTATGAATTACAGTACGATCAAACTCCAAAAAGTTTTTAATACATTAGACTGCACTGATAGTCAAGTGGTATAGGCCGAATTGTGATCCACGAATGCTTGTTGTGAGTTTGGGTGTGTTTAGGCATGTGTGAAACCTCCTGCAATACATGGATTTATAAGAACTAAGTGCGGGAACTAAGTCATTTGTAAAAGTGGTGATACACGTCTACCATCAGATTTATTATTGTCAGAAATAATAGCGGCATAAATAAAAGCGGCCAAGTGCCTGTAGAACTCAATACACCGATCAGAACGCAAAGGGGCTTAAGATAAATAAGCTTGCAAAAAAACACGCCTTTATGACCTTAATTTTTGCTGTTTGTTGCTAGCAATATACATAATTACATCATAGGTAGCCATCAGTAGTGACAGACAGACGAACAGATGGACAGACAACGGTGCCTTAGTTATAGAGTTCAGTTTATACCCTTTTTGTATGGATCCCTAAAAACATAAACATAAAAATAAAATAACTAGCGCGACAAAAATAATGTTATAATACGTATTTACATCTCTTGATTTGGTACCAAATTGAATTCACAATTACCCTCGGTCTGTCCGCTAAACCACATTCGTTTGTTTTACAGAAGTGACCTCAGTAATAATTGCCAAAAGCAATCCGAAATAAGCAAGTAAATTGAAAAGAAGTAAATTCAATTTAAACCCTTATTACTTTCAAGCAAATATAAGGATAATAAAAGGACTTTTTACTGCTTTGTCGACTTTCATAGCTTCCTTTGTGAAGCCAGTTTATTTACGCTTTTCATAATCACAAATCTTAAATGAAATTATTTTTAACAGATTGCTTACTTTTCTTCATATTTTGAAACTGAAGGGCAAAATTAGAACTGTATTACAATGGCTTTGCTGTTTCACCGTCTGTTCGTTCATTTCTCATCAGGCTGCTTCTCATGAAATCTGAAGCTTCACAGATGATTAATTTTGATGGACACTGTAACAACACAAATTAATAATAAAAATTGAGATCAAGCTACTGTAGGATCAGTCATAAATTTGTTGGATGTGGGTGTGTGGCGGACCTTTGAAATTATTTGTAATTTGTCAAGCAACCGATTTGGTTCTTTAGCTCATGGTGGTTAGATTAATGACGTGCTTAACTTGTGGTACGCTTACTCCTTCACCTCGCCTTATAATCGCAGTCAGAGAGTTTGGCAGTGTGTACGAGTATATCCTAATCCTACCTTAGTTACCACGACATCAAGCCGTTGGTTTTAAGGGTTACCTTTGACATTTATCGCTTCTGATACCTTGGACTGCGCTATTGTTTTTCAACTATAATTAATTATGTATCAATCAAGACTAGAAATAAACACCAACACTACTTTGAAAAAGGCTTGGCTGGAAATCTTTTAAAGAAAATATACTGTTGTAAATAATATTCCTTTAATGTAATAAAAATTGCAACCAACTCGGAGTCACAATCATAAAAATACACATTGATATTAATTTTTCTTATAGAATCTCAGTTACTCAAAGTGACACTGAAATAAGAGTGCTTTTCAGATCTGTAACGTCCATTCCTTTTCTAAAAACGCTTCACAAGTGGAGTCCTCGTTAAAATAAGTGCATCTACGTAATTGGCACAGCATTTCATGGCAGAATGCTCACGAATGATTGTAGTTTGCAAAGAATCGCAATCAAAGAGCTGAGAGAATCCCAGAGGCATACAACTTGGCAAATGGTATGATTTCTTTGTAAATTGAAGTTTTAACTATTTGAGAGCCGTAAATCACCGCACACCGCACACCGCGTATTAATATATTTAGGAAACGGTAACAAAAAATAGTCGTATGCAGGAACAATGTATTATAATACACCGTTAAGTGACGTACCAAAATGTTTAGTTATATTTATATTCCACTTAAATATGGAAGGCAGCACGTCAGCTAAGAATGAAACTTTTGCGACAGAGGATTGGTTAAAAATCTTCACTAGAATCCCGACAGAAATTACAATCAATTTATGGTGTACGATATTAAAGATTTTCCATTAATTTGATAATATCTATAACAAAAACTATTTACAGTATTCTACATGTCTAGGTTAGTATATATAGGAAAAACTTCATTTGTTTTTGATCGAAACCCAATACCCGACATTTATCTTCCCCAAACTTTTTTGTATCAATCGTCAAGCACGCACCTACAAATGTTGGTAGCCTGATGTTTCTGACAGGCAATTAACATCACATCCATTGTGATCCCGTCAAACCATCCCCGCCGTTGTCAAACCGAAAGTTGGGAATAATGGACGATACGTAAAATGTTTTAAATTTATAACGATATGATACGAAAGGTTTTTTATATAGGTATTGTTTGCTGGGTGATGTATAAATATGGATAGTCTTTTGTTTTTCGATAAAGCGTTGTTTGATATTGAAAGGTAAATGTTTTCGTAATAGGATTTATAATAAACTTGTGTTTATTTTAATTCCTTTTAAAATTATGCGAGCCCGACAGGCGTTGTCCTACGTGATTTTTTAAGATTCTAGGATATTGAACTAAGCGTAAAATTATAGACAAATAATGCAATAATTTTATGATTAAGTATTTGTTTTGAATTACCATAACCGTAAAACAGGACGGCAAAAATTGTTCCAACAGTAATGAGTTTGATACTTCTTGTATCATTCCATTAAAATCATTGAAATTGGTCCACTCGTTTAGAAGGAGTTCAATGACAAACACAAATGCAGTAGAATCAGGATCATAGAAGTCATTACTTTAATTTACTTATTTACTTCAGAAATTATTTCAAACCTCTTATGCGTAATCTAAAATAGTTTAAGAATGAGACTGAGTTTTAATGGATAATTGAATGTTAAACCAAAAAAATGTATTGCATTGCAGTTCGAAAATTATTAATATCTTCAAAGAAAATTAAATTATAGTTCTTGTGTAGCTTATTTATTACGGACAATAAACAATACTGGACTATTGTGTCTGGCGTGCGGTATTAAAGATTTATAAATGCCCAGCGAGAAAATAAGAACTAAAAGCTAGTTCTAATATATTATTTTTCAATTTAAGAGTAAAGGCAAGAAATAATAAAAGTCATACTTTAACTAAAATTTAGTTAAAAGGAAAAATTTTATTGACCACCAACCAATTTCCGACCGTACCAATCCCTGCTTAACCTCGAGTTTTCTTAGTATTTGCTATAAAAATATATTTCTGGCTATCTCAGTTCATGAGATACAGCCTAGTGTGAGATAGTTGATGTAGAGTATGTAGACTTAGTGAACGGAGCCTTCTAAACAGGATTTCCTGAAACCCATAAAACTACTAAATTTGACCATTTGGCCTAGGAATTGAAACAACCAAATACGGAATTTAACATTTTACCATTTAAAGTCTATTTTTATCTCCGTCTCTCCTTCCCACGGGAACATGAGCTACACAAGATATTATTAATAAATTGAAAGTTAAAGATCTTTTGACAAATAAATTTCGAACAATATTTTCTTAAATTCCTAACCTCGGACCAAAACAAAGGAATTTATTTAACAACTTTTTGTTCGCACAGCACTAATGGCTGACCCGAGAGTATTAACCCGGTACAACTAGTAACAACGGAACAGTTCAGGTTACAAGCTTATTGCCTGGAACCCCAACAAAAACTCGGTTGACTCTTTCAATTTGCACGAAGCGAAAACACTCCCGCCGCGTCCGTAAAAATTCAAATGTTCCCACTGTAATTTTCTACCCCGTATATACAATTGTTTGGCTTTGACGACCAATTATCATCTTGACATCGTACGCCTATTGTTAACCCTGAATGGAGCCCACTAATCTGATGAAACAGTAACTTTCACAAAGCATTGTCTGCTAACTTTGATATTTTGCCGTGTTTTTTAGAGTTCCGTACACAATGGGTAAAAGCAGAACGTATTTTCGTTTGGCTGTCCGTTTGTGACAAGGTTTTATCCCATGAACTTTGGCAGATGGTCAGGTTTAATTGTTGCAGATATTGTATTTATGTTGCTGATATGTATAAATATAAATAAATAGCAAAATCACAAATTGCGGTTTTCTATCTAGCTATCTAGTCTCAAACTGAGCAAAGCTTGTATTATGAGTACTAGACAACAGATAAACATCATATCTGATAACATCATCATATTTTTGCTAAATACATACATATTAACATAAATGACACCCAGACACATAACAAATGATTGTGCTCATCAAAAAAAACATTTGTCCAGGGTTGGAATCGAACTTACGACTCCGGTTTAGCAGTCATTGTCCCTAGACCAACTGGCCAATCAAAAAATGTATAGTTCGGACTTGATTCTTGACCAATTTTTTTAGTAAACGTTTCCTATAGCTGTTTTGTACGGAACCAGTTTGTCACCAGTTCTACTCGTACTTGAGCATTTTCTTTTCACGTGACGTTGCAAACTAACAATTTTCCAGCTTGTTTGTTCTTGGAATTAAAAATACATGGTAAATGTACAGAGTGTTTTGTTTTACTGAAGAAACTTTTTTGCTTTGTCTGAGTTTTTATATTAAGCAAGGAATGAATTAGAAAAACCTAAGGCACAATTAAGTGAACATTTATTTATAGAGCAAGTAGTGTGGGCGTTTTTCAGTTACGTTTTGCATATGAAAATGTGTATGACGATTGATATTTTTATGACTTATTAACAAGCTGTAGCTGGGCGAACGATCCCGAAAAGTACGTGTAAGTAAAAATAAAAATAAAAAATTAAGTTTTATAGCATTTTCTGTCGATTAAAGGAATCAATTCGTCCGTATTTGTTATATTCGTTACTTCATAACTTGGACAATAGCTGAATCGATTTTGTTGATTTTTTTTTATTTCCCGTGAAATATTTGTTATTTGGTCCCATAAAAGCTTTATCAAGGTTGGCTCAGTAGTTTTTTTTATTTTGAACTCGGGCATGGTTTTGTTGTTAAACCATTTCTGATTGAACTAAATTTCCTGTTTGCGTATTTAGCACAACATTTAAAATTAAACTTTTTGAAATAGTAATAAGACTATAAGTAACGGACTACAACACACTAGGCGACAGTTGTCGACAGGAAACAATAAAACGAGCGACGCATCCGACACTAAAATTTAAATAAAACTATCCTTTGCTACAGTATGAGAAAATGTAGGAAACATATTAGCTTGTTTGTATTCAATACGCAAAAAGAAATGCATTCAGTGATGAAAATCCACAAACATATTAAAAAAAGAAGTATTTTTTATTTAAATAACTATTTTAGCTCGCGTATTTTCTTTGTAATCAATGGACAAGTATGCATAAATACGAATTAAACGGAGGTTGAATCGTTTCAGAGCCGAGCTCCTATGATTACTTTCAGGCTCGAGCATCAGAACAGTATATTGCATTGTTACGCCATATATTATATGCATTTATGCAGAATTTCAATCAAATTTAAATCAAAAGACAAATGAAGGTATACAAAAAGCAAATGAAGTAGCTTCCTCTACTTTCTAACACAATAAACAAAAGACGAACTACATGTCATGCGATTAACGAAAACATCGTAATAGTAAGGTCAATTAAGACATCATGAGTCTCCATCTACCATGAGAACCCAGAGGCCTGCGGACGTCCCAGGAGAATTCTGCGCTTCTGAAGGGAGTTGAAATGGCTGGACTGACAGCCTCCCGAAGCCAACCTATGCACAATGGGCTGATTTGGATCCTACATGCGGAAAGGGGACTCAGCACTAAGTACCGTGATAGCCCACATCCATCTTATTAATACTAAACATTTTTTGTTGCCACCTGATAAGTGTTGTTTGCGTGATACAAACTAATTATTCTTCACATGAACTGAGGCCGCAACAAACTTGTTCGATTCCCTCAGAGGGCCACATAATGGGTAATTGAATTACCCCGAAACTATCTCCCTCGACTGTGTGGAATTATGGGCAACTTTGTTAGGGTATGTAGGTATTGTAACCACTTTACAAGTTTTGTACGAGCGGTTTGTTTTTTATTTGTCTTATTCAAATTATTGTTATTATGTAGAAATGAATGCGCTTATTACTATTATTTTTACTAATGAATGATGTACAAGAGTATCGAGTATACTTTGATATTTCTTAGTATGCTAAATAATGGCTCGTGATCCAAAATCATTATCTTCTACCTCACGATGACGGAACGAAAAAATACCTAAAGCAAAAAATAAAAATACAGTTAAAATAGTTACGTTGAATGTAACGTCTTAATTGCTTCAAGATTTGAAGTTGGAATGCCAATTACCTAAGTCTTAGACTTTAATTTTTTTTTCTTTTACAATTAAATAAAGTTCTTTTGAATGTTACGTAGCGTTTTCTAAAGAAAACTTTAAAGCCAGAATTTACTTGAAGGTCATAAAATTAACGTTAACCTCAACAACGTTTTCGTCTCTCTTTAATTAGTCTTAAACAGTTTAAAGGTTTCGTGAGTGTTTTAAATGCGACTGTAATCAGAAAAACACTCGCTTTAAATGAACTAATTTTGTTATTATTATTTTTTATTAAATAATGATATTGTGCAATAAATTAGACGTCATATTGTTATTAAGAAAATGGTAGGTTTTATATTCAGAACGACTCTATATGCAGCCATTAGCATCATTTTTATTGGTCTAGAAAGTACAAGTTAAATTAGTTTTCTTTAAACTCAAAATTATCTTAAATTGTTCTATAAGTTAAGGCAATGTAATAAAAAGATAACGATACTTTTGAGAAACTATGATTACAGAAAGGTTCTTCAAAGTTTATGATAGCTCTCGCATAGTAGTGAACCTTTCATTAAAGCAACTATCGGAGCATTTCATCAATGGCTACGCTTAATCAACGTACAGTGGAACTATTCGTAGTGAAACACATTTCGGATCGACTGTTGAACGGACAAATGAGGATCGACTTGATCGAGTGCCACTATTGGTGCCATAACACTAAATAAAGGGACACTTACAGTCATTTGTCAAACCATCATTACTTCTGCCCGACGGAATTGGGCTCAATTCGGATTAAAGTTCGTACTACTTGGCGAGAATGGGCTTAGCTGTGTTGAATGGGCCAATATGTGTTAGGAACAGACTTTTTGAATGTTCATATCTTTGACTAACTGATCGTGTTAATATATCTCTAGTGTTTGATATTGATATCATACTTTTAGTTTATGTTAGCTGAAAAAAGGAACCTGAATTATATACTTTTCTCTACACGTCGATGTATCATACATTTTAAAACGCTTGTTACTAAGTTGCTTATTTTAAAATAGAGATACATCACAAACCAATAGATCCAAGCAATCATGTAAAGGCATACATCATAGTATAAATGACATATTGCTGAAAAATAGCTATATGTAACAAATCCTATCATTATTCGAGTCTGAAGCAATGACTGACCGACTGACCGTGTTTGCGGGCGTGATCTATTATGGAAGTAGGATCAAATTTGCTCAACCAATGTTTTTTATCGAGTTTCATGAATAAAACAAAAGTAGTCATTTACGCGAAACAAGTTTACCCTTCGAATACGGTCGGAAAATGTCTAAGTTGGTTAGGGTTCTACGAATAAAATGAAACTTAAAGGCCGTAAAACTGTCCGCATAATATGATCAAAGTAAAGATTTAAATTGGAAAACCACCACCAGAATCCTTAAAAAGATCAAAACTAACATTCAAGTTTTTATTTTATTTTAACAACTTTTGGAAGACGGATTCATAATTAAACTTTTAATAACGGTTTACTCACGCGTATTTGTCGAGATTGCCAACTGGTTTTGGATAGAATCCAAGACCACTCACAAGGAAATCAAAACGTACAAGGTACTTCTCCAGAACTCAAAATCTCAATTTTTGGTACGTATCAACGTCTTAAAATAGAGGAAAAAAGTACTAAACCATAAAAATGTTATCTTTACGCAATAATATGAATAAACCCCTCACTCGGTATCGCGACTCCACTTCACATATAAGCAACTAGCTATTGCCCGCGACTTCGTCCCCGTGGGCAGAAGATATAAGTTATGATTTATACCTGCATTGTTTTTTCACATTTTCCATTGTATCTTCGCTCCTATTAGTCGCAGCGTGATGGTTTATAGCCTAAAGCCTTCCTCGATGAATGGTCTATTCAACACAAAAAGAATTTTTCAATTTGGACCAGTAGTTCCTGAGATTAGCGCGTTCAAACAAACAAACAATCAAACAAACTCTTCAGCTTTATATATTAGTATAGATTTTATTTATTGTTCTATATTACTATTCACTATACTAACAGTCCGGTCCAAGAAGGTAAGATTACATTAATTTACACCCAGCAAAAAAAATGCATTAATATTGAGGACCCTGTTACACACAATATATAATTAATAATACACTATTCACATCAGTCCGACGTGCGGAAAAAATAATTCAGGGTCAAATGTTGCAAAAATCGTTTTTTTTTATGTTTTCCAGCTAAAGTGTAAGTTTTATCATAAAAATCTGTATTTCCACTATTCATGTATCTCAATATTCATGCTAATTTTTGGCTGGGTGCGAATTAATGTATCCTTAAATGTCTATTTTGACTGGACTATAAAGACAGTTCATACAGACAGAGAAAGGAGAGCAATCAATAATGATAAAATTATCGATCACCCTTAAACCAGTTTCCCTTTTGTACGTCCGTAGTATCTGTAGCTTTGATTCGGGAAGGTCTAAACAAGCAGAGCCGGCCTTGTTTATCCGCAAACACGACAATGCCCAAACATTGGATGTGTGCTAGTTGCCTATATATTTACGTGTATTAGATTAGTACAGGTATACCAGTGGAAAATGTAAATAGACGATTCAATTTGTTAAATGTCAGTGATTCTCTCAATTTACAGAAATTTTGCCGTTTTTGATTTTCAATTTTTATTATTAGTTGGATCCAATGAAGGTTTTACCTATTCACAACACATACAAAAGAAGTATAAACCAATTTCATCAAATTCACAACTTTTGTTAACACTTTTCAATAACTGAATTTTAGAACGACCCTCATTCTACAGTTCAAAACGGTCAAGCGAACAGGTTCAGTTGACATAGCGGTCACTACCGCGTTTGTCATTTCAACCATCCAAACAAATTAGAATTAAGCACACTCGTGCATCAAACAACAAAGCGAAAGGAATTCCTAAACTGTAAATGAAGTAACAAAGTTTCTGAGTCGTATTTACTTAACAGAACTTAACGCTTTTAAACACTAGTGGAACATGCAACTTCATTAGTTTAATGTGCATTGTTGGATGTATATTATTATGCAAGTTTATTATTAGGTTTGTGACTCTTTGCACGTTATGTTCGCAAGTATTTGTTTTGGAAAATTTAGGAAAAAAAGTATTTGAATTTTTTTTAGGCAAAGTTGTTTGTCCGTCCGTCATCAGGTTATATCTCATAATCCAAGAATGCCTTGAATTGAATGAGGCGTTACCGTCACAAACGTTACAGCCAACCACTTTGTTTTTTCTGTCAATTTCTACACAAGTCTTTTGTTGGGTCTTTGTCCATTCTTTTTTTTACTAAACATTGCTTACTTTTGAAATAATTTTTAAACATTAATCTGATTTCCTCATTAGTTATCTATTCTCTCGTGTAAATTTACATAGTCATATCGTATGTACATTGTACACAAGTAAATAAGCTGTGGGAAGCACAAACACGTGTCTCATGGGTATTATTTCCCTTTATCCCTTAGAACGGAAGACCAAACAAGCGAAGTAATCAGTTTAGTATACGTCCGTTACTTAGTTGTAACTTTTTTGTATTTACGAAAGCAATCTACATGTTAATAGTACCACTACACTTGGAATTCTTGTGCATTTGTATTGCCATAGACGACTTGCGAGTGAAGGTAACCGTGTCTTAACTTCTTTATTATTAAAATTCGTGAAACACTTCAAGCTCCTCGATTTTTAGGGTTTCCTATTGAAAGGGTTAAAATGGAACCCTTATAGAGGCTCTGCTGTTCGTCTATCGTTCCATCTTTCAGTCCGCACCCAGGATGTATCTCATGAACCGTGGTAGCTAAAAAAGAAGTTTCCACTGATGATGTGTTTCTGTTTACAACACACAACAAATGCAAAAATAAAGATCGATTGGGGAGCATATGAAAATGAATCGTCATTTAATATTGAGTCATCGGTATGCCATAAATAGGTTCTTTTTAAACTTTGAGTGTCTTTTAGTGTAGCGAAGTATAGTTTACAGTCGCCTAATTAATTCCTCGCCTGTTGTTATTAAGTATTTGTTATATTATACTATGTAATAGGATTTCAGACCTCCGATCTAGATAGCGGCAAACTTTCTCAGAAGTCTTAGTGAGACGAAGGGGCGTGAGGGAATAATTTCTATGAAACCCTCTATTGAGAGATCAGAATAAAACTTCGACTGAGATATTCTAGAAAACCGTAATAGCAGTCAAAGAATTTTCTTCTTGAACAAGTTTAGGGCTGTTTGTTTGTTTTGTAGGTTTCTAAGTAGCTAATTAGTTTAATCATTCGTTGAATGTATTTTGGTCTGGATTGTGAATTGGTTAATAAAAAGCAATTACTAGTAACAATAGATTATTTGATATGCAAAATATGAATAATGGTTTTGATTAGGTTTTTAGAAGCCAAATAAATAATAATTTATAGTTCCACTCATGTCAATTTTCAGGTATCCAAAATCACCCAGGGTAAAATGCCAACACTTTAACAAAAGCACCGCTTTCCCTCAGTTTGTCACCACGCTGTATCTTGGACTCGCGCTTCACTTGTTATTTTTTAATTGATTTCATTATTATGCAACCAAAAAAAATATATTGCCAAACTTTTCAAAAGGTCAACAATTAATCTTTACATTTCTGCAACCTTTTTATCATTAGCTATCCAGTCTTCGAAATATAACGATGTCACGATTCCACAAAGTTCAACTGTAGCAACCGAACCGATGGGTTTACTCAGACGAAGTTAGACAATAGTCGGACAATTCGTGATTAAATTTACCCGTGGTTGACTCGAATCCTCGAATATCGTGAATTCTAACCTTAACAGTACATTTACAATTAACTTTTTAAGGTTTATAAAGTTGAGTTTAATTTAATTTGGATTTTGTTCTTTCATTTGTTTTATGTTTGAGTTTGGATAAGCGTCTTAAAGTTTATATTACAAGTATTTTTAAGGTTCCGACGATAAATGACAAAAATTTTCACTGTTTATTTTTTTGAGCTGGCAGTAATAATTAATATGATATTTTTTGAAATGTATTGTTGTTCATACATCCGGCTGTTATTCATACATCTTTGACAGTCTTTACAGGTAGAAGCTTGAAAAAGTCTGACAGCCAGTCTAACCAAGGGGTATCGTGTTGCCCAGGTAACTGGGTTGAGGAGGTCAGATAGGCAGTCGCTCCTTGTAAAACACTGGTACTTAGCTGAAACCGGTTGGACTAGTAGCCGACCCCAACATAGTTGGGAAAAGGCTAGGCCAATGATGATTTTTGAAATGTATTTTTCTATATCCTGTATAAGCAATCCTCGTTTATCGGTTCTTTATGAAATACAATTGCCTTGTGAATCGATTATAGTGTGAGCTATTTCTTAATGTGAGACATTATTAATCATCAAATTCAAGCTGAATTTGATGAATATTTGCCTTTCAGGTAATGCTGCTTTTAATTTTTCTACCCCACAATAAAACACCCACACATAAAAAATAACGACCAAAAATTCCTAAAACCTGAAACAGAAAAGGTCTGAAAACATTAACTATACCGTAATTGTGTATTTAAACATTTTTCCAGGCTTAGAAGCTACGGTTAACTTTCAGCTGTGGGCAAAGAACCATTCTCTCGCTTTCAAATACCGTCAAACGCAGTAATGGGCCCCGGCTACTTTGAAGTATAGAAGGTAATTTAGCATAACAAGATTTCTTTTGAGACCTAGCTATTTAAGATAAGATTTATAAAGATCGTTGTGAAGAAGATACAACGCTTTGTGTTTTATTCACAGAACGGCAAAAGAAAGTGGAAAAAGATAGACGTAGTGTAAATAAAAGCGAGATTGGAAGTCAGAATTTATGAATTCGAACAAGGAATGATGATGAGTAAGTAAATAAAAAATAAGTCATGTAAATGTTACAGTGGATCCCCAAATATTGATCAAGCCTGTAACTCTTAGGATACTCCAATATTAGTCGGTAAATGTATATATGAAAACGGTAACATGAATTCATCGGATTTTTATTTTTAGAATTTATTTGTTACGTTTGTTACGTAGGTACGTTACAAATATAATACGTTGATAAAATGTAATGTTTAAAATTAGTATATTGTTCGCAGTTATTTTGGTTGAGTTGGATTGGCATTGTGACAGAATACTCTACTACGAGCGTGAGAATCGTATGTGTCGTGGTACATGTCAGATTCCTACATTGTCGTTACAGTCGCACATTGTTGACAAAATCCTAGTGAAATATTATTCGGTTAGGTAAACTGCAGTAAAAATAACAAAATTAAATCTAAATGAAATCCTCAGTTTGAACAAGTGCGAAGAATGGTATTGAAACAAATGCAAAAATTATGAACGATTCAGACTTTTACCAGTCAAAGTTAATCTTAGATTTAACAGAAAAATCTTTGAATTTTTCCGCTGTTCGGACTTTCACATGTAAAAATCTACTGTGTTATTTCGGAACCGAAGACAATATTTTTAGAGACCTCAATTATTCAACGTCCAGTCTGAACGATGGTTAGTTTTAATCGATATATTTCGACCAACTGCTGTCACAAAGATCGCAATTTTACGACTGAAATGAGAGTTGTGATGTTCATTACGAGGGAGCTGATGTGGGGAACAAAGACACGCAGTAAGTCGTACAAGCAGTAAAACTTGGCTAATGGAATCAGGCAGTCACCAAGCTCATAAACGAAGTCTTTAACTGTCGTAATCGTCACTACTTTTTAGTACTTCAAGAATGAAATGTTCTTTGAATGATACATGTGTATTGCGCTCGGAACGATTTAATTTTCTTGTTTTATCCTTTGTTAATGCGTTTCTTCAAGTTTGAGTTTATTTGTCTGCCTTGCATCACTGCGTACACATATAAATTCTACAAAAAAGATGGCGGTGTACTGTTTTACAACTTTTGTTATTTAATGAAATAGGGACAGTTTTTTTTATGAAAGGATAATGTAAAATACTACAAAATGTCTTAGGTACATAAAGAATACACTTTTTTTGAGATTTTTCTTCAGCAGAACTCAAAGAAACGTAATGAAAACTATTCTCCAACGAAATTCGAAAAAAAAATCAAAGAGTGCCAATAAAACATCAGCAATCGAATCCCTTCGCACAAAAAGCGACCCACAGCATAAATCTTTCATCGCTTCTGTAATACGTGTACAAAAAAATATGTCTTCTATTATAAAGTTCTATTCATTGACATAATATATGTCGTAGACGTCGGCGATCAATTCTCGACGTGTCGTAGGTGAAGCATGAAATAAGTGCGAACCGTATAATGATCCCTTTTATAGGATACAGAAGAAATTCTTTGTACGAGTACGGTTTGTACTGAACAGAGAAACGTGTTTGGGGTGAGATTTTGGTATGTACAAGTTTATCACGATTTCTCTCACATACTGCGTTGAAGTGGTTTCGGTAAAGTTCTTTGATCTGCTGGGGTACACAGAGGTGTATGTAGGACTTATCGCTGTAGGCTATGTCATAGAAGCTGATAACTGAACTTAATATAGGTTAAAGGAAGTATTTTTTTACTGTGCCAGCTCCGAAAATGTGTAGATTATATTTATATTATTTATAGCCATAGAAGATGACGACGGACTAAAAATGTTTTTATAGCTGGAAAAAGGATATTAATCAGGGGCCTCATGATAAATTTCAAATATAACACACTAAGCTATTCGGAACAAGGAAACAGATAAGTAAAGTGTTATAGTATTATTCTATTAGATGTACACTAGTTAGAATTCTCTATCTCCAAGGATCAACATTGTTAGATAAGTTCCACAGAACCTTATTTACAAAACACATACCCAACAACAACAACTCCAATAAATTGATCACTAATAATAGAATGTACCCTTGATGTCAATTTAGTTTTGACCCTTTCAATTGATCAGGCTAAACTCCAATTAAAATAAACCAATTATACAAACAAAGCAGGCAGAGAGCGCAACGCAAATAATAATAAGGGTACTAGTATTTACGTATCTTGTATGTATAGTCGGGTTCATTAATATATTGCTTGGGCGTTGGTAAGTTCTGAAAACAGAAGAAAAATATATTAGGCTTTTATTTAAAGTGATTTTTCAGGCAGTTGCAAAGCGTTTAAATTGATAATTCTAGTTACGCGTTTGAATATTTAATTTTATTAGGTGAAAAAATCAATACCATGAACATGTGATTAAAATGCATTTAATAAAAATAGATTTGATTAAAGTACACAATTATGTTTTATAAGTGTAATAAATATAAAGAACAGTTTCTTTAAGTGAAGATGATTTAGAATATTCTCAGCCACTTTTGAACCACGGAGCACCAAAAGTTATGCTGAACTTTTTTTCTGGCTATTTCTATTCCGGCAAGGAATACCTGTCTACAATCTTTCTAGCTGGAATGTGATAGTTCATTTAATTCTCAACCTACCGTCCGCGTTTATGTACCTAGATCAGTGGATTTAGTAACATGTGATTTCTTTCTCAATGACACGAGAAATGCTTAGCATGAACTCCGGACTGTTCACGTAAGCATAATATTCATTATTTCTAACACATTTCACAACATTTCAAACCCGACACATTTGATAACATATAAATGAACTTGACTGTACAAGTAATTTTATAATGTGTATTTTGGTCTTCACAAATAGCCAAGTTGATGTCGGAATGTGGGTGCCGTTTCATTGAAATTATAAGGGATGTGAATTTACCTTTTGGACGATGATAACAAATATAAACTTGACAGGAAAGAGATGGTAGCTGTGGTCGGTAGTTGTTTAAAATTGAAGAATAAGTTATATAACATTAATTAGAGAGAATTTTCAATTATTGAGATAAGTATTGAAACGTAGGGCGAATTAATCACCTAGTGCGACTCTCTAAATTTTAAAAGCCATTTCGACATACTTACGAGAAGAAAAAAAGAATACGTGTGGCACTCGGGGACTGCCGCGGTAAAGCTATTGCATAAATACTTATACACCTACATATATACTTTCTCACAAACAGCTGATTATGTATTCGTCCGATTTCGGAGCAGCTCGTCTCGATTCGGGCGAGTTCCGTAAAGTCGTACAATACGTCTAATCGCATGACACACAGCGCCGTGTCGAAGACTGCCGAACTGACACGACGTTAGACGATGCACGGCCTTCAAGCCACACCTCCGTGCCCGTCGGAGTGGGGAGCGTGAGGTTTTTTCGTTACGGAATTTCTGGGTTTAGTCCCCGCGCTCAAGGCCTGCGATAGAAGCTATGCAATAGCTTAACAATGTCAACTGAAAATGAGAAAGTCAGTAATAAAAAAGTTTTTCTTGTGCAAAGAGATCAATTAATTCACTAAACTTAAATTCATAAGGTTTCACAAACATTTAATTCACATACACAAAACACCCAGACTTAGAAGCAGCATTCGTGGAACACACAGATTGTTGTCCTATGTAAGAATCGAACTCACGAAATTTCGCGTATAGTGTGATTGGCAAGGTTGCCGTTTAGTACCTCTCTGTTATCCGTGTACTCAAATATTGTGTTCAATTTACCTACTTTGTAATAAGATTTCAATCTAAGTACAATTTTAAGTCCGATACTGTACGCTCTTGAACTTGCCAAGTAAAATCTCAATTTTGTTTACTTGCAAACCGGAAGTCAAAACAAAAAAAAACAACTGCCTTTTACAACCGTATTCTTGACTAAACATTTACGCGCTGTTATGGTATAAAACAGATCGTTATCATAAAAACAACGCATAAAATTCGCCATTCGGATGTTATTGAACAACTTACCTTATGATATCGAATGAAAACTTAGAAACGTTAGAACCTTCATAGTGCTATTATGTATCTAAATGTTAGAAGTTATCAATAGGGAACCAGTGACACAATAAACTTGGTGAATTTATCGCGAAACGTAACTCAATGTTATAGTTGTAGTTTGATATTGAGTAGGATGTTTTGAATAGAATTGGTGTCAGTAAATACCGATTGCAAACGTTCTTGTATCATGTTGTCCATCTTTCTTCAACAAATTGTATTTGTATTTTTTCCACGACTAGGTGTTTTCACTTAATTTTATTGCTAAAACACTTCTAGACAAAAGTCTTCTAAACTCTTTTAAATAACCTTAAAATTATAAATTTTAAATTTTCATTCAAAATTCGGGATCTCCACAGCTTACTCGACTAATAAAACTATCTGTTACTAGTAAATTATACACTTTCTTTCTTGAAAACGATTACTTTTATTCTTTAGCTCCTACGAGTAAAGACTTTGAATATTAACATACCACGAAGAAATCATGAGTTTAATTAACGAATTCATTCTTCCATTCAGAAGTAAAACAACATTGAGAGGGATGTTTCAAAATTTCGGTAACTTAACTTGTATTGTGGAACCCTAAACAATTTCGTAATTGAGGAAGCTCTTACAGACCCTGTAAATGGTCGATTAAACTCTAATTTGCCGGTCAAACGATACTTTACAGGGAGTAGTTAGTAACGCTCTTATTGCTACCAAAATATTTTATGAGAGCGTTGAACTGTGTCAACAAAACGAAGGTCAACTCATAGAAATACTAAAGAGTACTTATACACAAAAAAAATATGAAAAAAATGCTTCAATGGCTGTTAACATAAGCCATACATTTAAGGTCTCTAAAACAAAGAAGCAGCGCAAAAATTCACAGAACTTTTAGTTGAACATAAATTAAAGTAATAGCTGGATATTAATTTCATTTTGCCGGCAATATTTATTTTTCTTTGCAACAGATACTTTATACTCACGTAACGTTATAATAAGACTACTACCATAAGTATAATCTATTACCCTCGCGGGAAAAGCTGGCCTAAAGCAATATAAATTACCTTTCAAATACTTAGCTCTGGAATTTCGGTTGAATACAGTCATGTTCTTGTTTAGACGAAGAGCAATCAGTCACTATGAAGTTGGCTTAAACTTGGAGCTTTAATTTTAAGGTAAAAACTACTGCAAAAGAAAATGTAGACATTGTTGTTTCAAAACAAGGAGGAGAGATCTTGGTTTTTTTTAACCTTCTTATAAAGCCTTTTTTCGCTTGCTTTTTGAACTGGAACACATGTCTAGACTTAAACAAATATTTTTGTAAGGGATGTTAAAGATAATATATATGAACCATTGAATTTATGGGAAAATACTAGGCTACTATGTAACCTATAGATATTTACTAAATTTACACACTTTTCGTGTTATTTTAGAATAGTTGCTTCAGTAAATGAGAAATATTTTTTCGAAAAACATTTATTACACATCCAATGTTTTCTGCATGACAAGTTTAATTTGAGCTAAATATAAATAAGCACGTTTTTATCTCTCAAATTATATTTTTAATGAATCAGCTTTAAATTCATGAAGTCTTTGTTTACCTTACTATACTTTGCAAAGGATCCAATCTAAACGTGCTTGAATTATTTTTTCTTATTTTCTTTTGCCAAAATTCCCAATACGTCTCCCGAGACCAATATTTCTTGTAAAATAATCGTCTTACGATTCAAATTGTCTGGTGAAAAATCCAATTGTTTTTTTAGGAATGACCGAAATTATTTGGAGAATGGAGACTTCACCTCTGATCCTTTCGAAATGGGTTTAGATTGATCGAAGACAAACACTCTTTAGTGCCTCAGATTGAGTCTGGCTAGACAGCTTATTCATTATCACTTCAATAAGCAGTTTAATAAGACGTCGAGCTGAACGATGTGTTCCACTTGCAAACGTTGCTGTAGTTCACTATTTTGTTTACCTTTTATCTTTTGAATCAAATAAAGTGAATGTGGTTCAAACCTTGTTGAAATAATCAGATCATAATGTTAAATACGTAAGCAATTAATTAAAAAATGACGGACAAGTCCAAGATTTATCTTTATTCAGCTTTTGATATTGGTAATTTTTTGCAAATGAATGTGATATTTTCTCTACCGATTTTTTTGCCTGTATGTAACTAGAGATAATTGTCATTAGTCCTTGACTTGACATCACTGTAAAAAAATACAAGCTACAAGGTAAAGCACTATAAATTACACCAAGCAACTCTCCAACGACATACTAAAATTAAATCTAGCATCAAACTCTCAAACGAATCAATGTCAAAGTGGAACATACTTTTAATGAATACCGGCACAGACACTGACGTGGTGTCCCAGCCCGACTGAAATTCCAAGGCTGTAGCTTGAATGCTCTTTCCCCTTAACCAGTTTCCCCACTCCCCACAACTCACCCCTCCGACGCCTTTCAGCTCAGTTACCCTACCCCCACCTGTCAAAGCAATATCACTACTCCTGTGAAAGAGACGGCACTCTACGCCGTTTTATTGCTGTCTCGCTGCCACAATTCGTCATATAATTACTTGAAGACATGGCGGTAGGTAGAAACGGCTTCAATTGTTATAGACACCGGAAGCACCCGTGAAATAATCCCAGTTACTGCGAGCTTCTTATTAACGCAGATAATAACCGTTGTGTTTATGTGATCAAACAATTTTAATGATGTAAATTACGTGCGTGATGAGAATAATTAAATAAACGTATTCGCGACGGTTTTAGTACTTGTGGGTGTTGTTGCTTTGTGTTTTGTGATAGTGTGTAGAGTAATGATAGCTTTGATCATTTAGGGAACTAGAATAAATTATAATTGATCTGTGGATAACGACGATTATTTAATTTTAGACTTCTTGGTACCAAAATAGTTAATGATGTTTTTGTTGTTTTAGTAAATATTATATGCGAGGGAAAAGATAGACCCGTAAAAATGTTGACCAACTAATGACATTTTATGTATGAGTCTTTGATTTGCAGTGAGTGATTAACATGAGAAACAAAAAAGTACCATAACTCATGACCTATTTTTTTTTGGATAATGTATTTGTGTTCGTATAAATTATGAATTTATACCAAGAATTTTGACACTAAACTTTATTTCTATCGTTCCAACTTTCATACACAAACTTCCACGCTCAGCGCGTTTTGACCTGGCCTATCCATCTGAGTCCTAAAAATTCCCCAATAAATTGGAGGGTCAGCAAATTTGTTGGCGGCTAGACCAATAAAGCTTTGGAAGTAAGTCTATTGTAAGGGTCGGTGCGGCCAACGTTTGATACTTGATCAACAGCTTGGGCAAAGTGGGTCGGCACCCTTATAATCTATTTCCTGCATAATCCTGCGGCTTTTTGAAAAATTGGTTGTTAAACCCCTTGTATATTATGTAAAAGGTTATTTGACATGGATGCCTTTGTCGGAAACTCTTTGAGAATCGATTAATCAAAATGGAAATTACGACGTAGTAGTTTATGATAGACAAATAAATTTTGAGCAAAACTTACCAACGACTATACTAAGTCATAACAAAGAACTTAAAAGAAATTCGGTGATCCATGAAAAAAGCTGTACTCTCTAACACAAAAAATCTAGTCGCAAAATTTTCAGTTCAAACTTATTCTAGAAAAGAAAAACCTTTATCACAGTTTCGTCCCACACAAGCTGTAGGAGTTAATTGGAAAGATCGGGTAACTTATTGGTACTTGCACGTACTAGAATGTCACTATTTATGTACCGTTACAGGCTTGATACCCTATATGTTAGTGCTGAGTGGCACTTTAAAGTGGCCACTTAAAAATCTCCGGGGTTAATTGAACAACTGTCTGCACCTATTGATCTGGGAGATTGTACTTCCTAAAGCTCTGCCTTTGTATAAGCCATTGAATTTGTGATGTCTTCATCTTTCTTAGTAAGAAATTGCCTATTGGGGTTAACAAAAATCGTTGACGAGTAACTTTGATTTGAGTACTAGGTCAATCAGAACTAATGTGATTTGAAATAACTTACAAATCTTTCCTTTTATTATTTTAGTAAGCTGTCAATGACAGGATTTCTTTGATCCTGATATTTACAGATGTTTTTATTGAAACTACGAAATTGAACAGTGACGGTCAAGTTTTGGTCTGCGCGTCTTCTCCTTGACTTGAAATTCTATTCAGTGGTCGAGAATATTGCAGACGTGTCTTGAAAACTTATTATCATTTACTGATTTTCAATTTGTTCTTAAGCTTTTTTGGACGATTGAATCAAGAATTGCTCGCAGATAAAGTTTCTGCCTATTGAGGTACAAGCGAAACATTTTTTTACAATAAATATTTTTGTTATTTGCTTCTGAGTATACAAATCTATTCTCGTTTGTAGTCGTACTTAAATAGTTGAACCAGAGTTTCTAATAAAATAAGAAACAATAAAATATATTTTATTAATTTAGAACACTGAAGGGAACAAAGCAAGCAAGCTACAAAAGCAAGGATATATGGATATATAGGATATAGGATATATAAGGAGGCATAAACGCCAAATACAAAAAAAAAGAATAATGACATCTTTCAGAAAAACAACTAACTCAATTAGGTATCAGTTTATCAAACTCTACAATGACATTATTTAAGGCGCCGACAGTAATAAATTATAGTGATAATACGTGAGATAAATTAGAATTTCTCTGCCATTTTATGGCTTTCGGAACCCCTCAAGTCAGCCTTACGCCGGTCACTCGGGCAACCTTTTGTTATAAACGAAACCATTAATCAGACGATGTCGCACTAACTCAAGTATTTTTTGGGTCAGCTAACAAGATAAACCTTTTCACACCTATTCATGTCCGAAAAAACTATTTGATATGTACATAAGCAATTTTTGTAAAAAAGTAAATTCTATGAATGTATTTTTTTAATTCAAGTTCATATCGTGTTCATTCTTGTCTATATTATCATCAGTAACTAAAGGTTCAAGAAAAACATATTACAATTCTCCAAATAGGCTTATATTGAAAGCACTTATACGTTGTGAACCACTTTGCATAACTTGAGAATAAATCAAGCCAGTTAGATTTAAATCGTTACTTTTTTATAAAATCATATTTAATGAACAGTTTTTTATTAGGAATCATTATCCCAATTATTTTATTTGGGGTCTTTTTCTTCTATACATACTCTTCTCTCATACTCTCTATCTGACGTCTTATTTTTTATCAAGCACAGCTAACAAATTCGTTTAGTTTTAACCGACATCAAAAAAGATGGAGGTTTTAAATTGACTGGTACTTTTTTTAAGATGTACAAATGTGGGTACGAATATTACACCTAGATTCAGACCCCGCAGGCCTTAATCAGCAGTCAATGTGACAGCTAGAATTAATTATTGAGTACAATGTATTGTGACAGTTTTTAAAACCAGGTTGAAGCAGAAAAATAGCTTGAAAATAACATGAGAACAATAAAAATATTTCATCACATTTATTTCTTGGTTCTTTGCTACTTTCTAAGGTACGACTCTTATTCATTTAATCACAAAGCAACATAAATTGCTTTATGGCTTGGAAATTGCTTACCTACCATTTTTTCACAAAGTAACTACACTTTGTGAAAAAATGGCAGGTTAGAAGGTTCTTAAAAGGAACACGTTTATCATTAATCGCGTTTTTTACTGTTATAATATATTTGTTCCTAAGAGTTTGTAGTTATATAATCGGTATTATGCTAAAATTCCCTACAGAAAACATAATTTCATTTAATAGATATCAATTTTGGATATGGTAATGTAAAAAAATGTGTGGTATTTCAAAAACAAGAACGAATCCTAGAATAATAATATAGCCGGTCATAGGCTAGTAAGACTTGTGAAACTGTGGGTTCCGTACGAATTAGCAAATAGAAAAAAAACGTCGTGATCACCCATCGAGTTTATGACCAGAGTAAAGATTGCTTAACTCGACTACCAATCTGTCACGGTTCAAGAGATATAGCCTGGCGATGAACGGTTAAACGGCCAATCAAAAAAAACATTAGTTCTTTAGCAATAGGGTTACGTTTATATGCTTAGGAAACGGAACTCCAAAAACCTTAAACATTGTTAAAATATGTTGATTTCGGTAGTAAATTAAGTGTTTTCATTTTGTGTAAGGCGAGTCATCCATCTTGGGTAGAACTACGGCGCATTGTGCATTAACATCCGCCTCGACAGACGCTCGATCAAATTCTCAGCTTGAAATAAAATGGTCTTATAAATTAAACCAGCATTTTACCTGAAAAATTAAATTAAAAATGTATGCGATACAATGAATTACTGTAAGTGTAGATCGAGTGATACTTAACTATTAAAGGTATAAAGTAATTTAATTATTGAATCCTCGAAAATCAGAAATTTCCTAATCTCGAATCCGGTCAATATATTATCCGGACAATAGATATTTTTTATTTTCTTTAGTGGACAATTTCGGAAGACACGTTACATTGTGTGTCCCGGCTGTTATGAACATATCTGTAAAGTCTGACAACCAGCCTAAGGGGTACCGTGTTGTCCAAGTAAATGGGTTCAGGAGGTCGGATAAGTAGTCTCTCCTCGAATACCACTGATACTTAGCTGCATCCGGAAGATCGACTTCAACATAGTTGGGAAACGGCTAGGATTTTGACGATGAATTAAAAACTATATTCAAACAATCTCGACTTTAGCAAACGAATCTAACACTAGACAAATACATATATAACAAAAAGTTTTGTTATCTTCCTATTTCCTTCTAGCTTATTCAACTTCCCGATTCGGAATTCCAGAATCCATAAAACAATTTTAAAATACATTTTGTAACTGCTTTTGTTTTGAACAACTAAAACAACAGTATGTTTATACCAGTTCAAACCGGTTATATAAATTGTGGCGGCAATTCAAACATAAAATCAGCGGTGAAGACCAGAACATTTTCGATTCTGGAACGATTCCAAGTTTTACTTGGATAAATGTCGATGCACAGTCCCAACAAAAAATCTATCATATCTCTGATTTACTGACACATACTTGTTATAAATTTTCAGAAATTTCCTTTTTTCTGTAATGCTACGCTGCAGCGAAGCTTTTCTATTTTGCCACTTGGGTGAAAAGTAGTCTACTGGAAATCTGTTATTAAATTCCGGCATCAAGAAACTAAGTAAGCCATTACTAAAGATATATTTTTATGTTGAGTGTTAAGTTCTGCAAAGATGACATTGACTGAGTGACTGACTTATAAACTTGGGATAATATTTAACAGCTAACATCATGGCAAGATTCCAATCATTACGGATAGTCACAATATACTATATTTCTTCCTTCCATTGATGTTGACTATTCGTGAAAGCTTCGCCCTATATTTCTTCACCTTAATTCAAAATTAATACATCCTTGAACAAACAAAATTGATTGTATATAACACACACACACACAGCTGTAACCGGTTCTCAAATAAATTATAACGAACGAAACTGTTATTAAATAACCAAAGTAACAATAATTACAGACAATAATCTTATTAAAGCATATTAATCATAACGCCTACACTGGCATTAGCATATACCAGTTACTTGAATAATCATGCAAAGTGCTCTTACGTATAATTATTAAATCCTGTGGAACATAGTAAATACATAAATGCCATAGCTTGGAAGCCATGGTGCGTTAAATCACATTAACGTAACAATTAAATCGCAGGCTTGAGTTTGTAGGTTGAGAACAATGAGAATGTTCGGGTGTGTGGTAAGCTTAATAAGAAAGTTGGTTTGAACAGCCTCCTGGATCGCAATCAACTCGGAACCGGCATTGATTTTTTGTCCGGTTGTTCTATAGTACGTAGAATTAATATTTAACAAAGGCACAACTATTGACATATTATGACGATCAAAAGATTTGACAACAGTATGACTTTTATTAAACAAAAAATAAATGTTTCAGGTAACCTTCAACATAAAACTTAAAAAAATAAAAACGAATCTGTATTTTTTTCAAATTCTTTGGCTTAATATATAAAAAGCACTTAACATGACACCGGATAAGACGACCCATACCTTTTTAAAAATATTTTTTTGATGTAAATACATAAATTGGCACGCAAATATCCTTCGAAACACAAACACCAACGCAAACAATTCTACAATAACAATAGATCATAGAAGACGTATGGAGTTGAAAATCTGCAGCATAACAGCTTGGGCTTGACGTGTTTCAGACAAATAGTCCACTTTAGCTCTCCTTATTGTACATAGTTCCAAACTATGGTGACCAGAGGCCGCCATATTATGCCTGAGGTATTCAACGGTCTGGGAATTGATGAGTTCAACACTATTTTATATTGAGGTCGTGTAGTCATTTGTTTTGTATGCTGACCTTGAAAGACGTGATTTGATAGCTTATCATTATTCATATTATGTTTTGATTGATATGACAATTTACAGCACAAGGTGTTTTCTGGTGTTTTCTTGCTTCGTTTTAAGTAGTTTAGTTTCACCTAAATGTAAATCATGTACATGGCGAATGTACGTAGGTATGTACTGTCTACTTGGGCCAATCTAATTAGGGTGAGTGACAGCCTTCGTAATGTTAATTTGGATGGATTAAAGTCCGGAATTTGTAGGTCAAAGGTCAAGTAAATCCCTGATTCGATGTTGACACAATTAATTTGCCATTCGGATTACTTACTTCAAACTTATTTGTGATAAATAAAGTAATATATTGAACAAGTTGTTTAATGTTCCTATGGAAAATTAAGGCAAATATAAAACCTCCAGGACAGGTTCGTGGGCTCGACCACTACAAATTAAAATGATCCGACACGCACATAAAATCGAGATGTAAACTGTCCTATGTGTTAATCTTGATTGAAAACTATTTGTATACCAAGTTTCGTCTAAATCTGTTCATTGGTTTTTGCGTGAAAGAGGTACAAATTAATATCCATACATATAAATTTTCGCATTATAATATTAGTAGGATTTTATTAATATCTACATTCGACATTCAATGAATAACACAACTTTGACTATAGAGCTTGACTTAATGAGTTCCCAAACTTTACAAATAAATATTATAGAAATGTACCGTCGAAGTTCATTAGTAAGCCGCAACCACATTTAATCATCGGCTCACATGTGATACATCTATATCACAGATAGCACGATACATCTTCGTCGAAAGCAACGTCAGGCCAAGTTAAATTAGTACGAAAACGTGTTCAGCTTTTATTATCCGCCCACAGAGGACTGTATACGGTTACCCGATGCTCAATGTTAATGTGGTTTATTTTTACATATCGTTTTAATGAAATTGTTGACTTCATTACTATTTGGTTGAGTTGTACTCATTGATGTATTCGTTACTGTTAGTATTAACAAATCCTTACTTCCCTACTAATATTATAAATGCGAAACTAACTCTGTCTGTTACTCTTTCACGTCTAAACTACTGAACTGATTTTAATGAAATTTGGTACAGAGATAGAGTTGACCTTGAGAAAAAATGTAGGATAGTTTTTTTGTTTGAGTAGTTTCCAAGAGTTCTCTTGGAAACGCGATATAACCGACAATAAATAACAATAAAACGTTCGTAGAGTATTTCTTGTATGATGTACAGGAAAGGGTGTATAAATAGTTAAATAATCTTTAATAACTTTATTTTAGACCTGTGTCTAGCATTTGCATAAGCGCGGTAACGTATAAGACGTTTCTTCTCCACAACTTCAATACTATGAGCGTAAGATGTGGTAGTACGTATTCTGACCAAAAGGTATTGATATAACTTAACTTTTTTTTAAACCTTATACATGATACACATACACAAAAATTATTCTCAACATGAATTATCCTAATATAATTCCAAGTAAATTAATCATCTTTGTATAAAACCGTAACACTTTAATGAGATTAAGAAAGTAAGGAAATCAATTTTAGGAGGTGTGACGCACGATGTGTTAATATAATAATGCTTGAAGTTATTTTCAAAGATATACGAAGTTCAAAAGTTTAAGGAGAAATCTAGAATGTAAATTGATAAAGTTATTCAATGTGCGAACGTTGTAAAGTCAGGCAAAGTTGAAATAAATGGATAAATATTTTGAGTACACGCAAAAATATAAATTAGATTGTAATCGAGTAATATCAGTAATTTACAATCACTATTGTATTTGAATGATTGCAGCAAGAAGTAACTTATTTTCTCTACTAGACCAAAAGCTTTCCACAATTACAATATTAGTCGAGATACAAATAGCCTACATTTTTATGTTACCTTTTTAATGAAGCGTCCTCGTTTTACAAACGTGGCCAGCACAATTCTTTGTTTAACTGTTGTCTATTTTTGTTCAGGATCATTACTTCATTACAACCTTTTTAGTGACACGTAAAAACTTCAAACCATTTCAAACTCGTTGGGATGAAGTTTTTACGTCGTTGTTTAACAAGCATTCAAGGGCTTACTACAATTTGGTATCGTAGCATTGTCGTAGCTGTGAAAGCGAGAAGACGCGCTACGGCGTAGAGCTTCGTAGACCCGCGTAGTGCGGCGTCTCACTTGTACAATTTCAGTAGATTCTATTTAAGATTCGGTGGTAAGACCTCAGGTAGCTAGTATCTTTTTAATACAGGTAGTTTGCGTAATGTTAAAAGTTAACAGTTGGTAACTACTACAGCCTTCTTTAAACCTTAGATAATGACTTATTTACAAGCAAATTTGTTGCGTGTGAATCTAGTCGAACAATCCGTATATTTTTATCTGAAATAGTTGTATAAGTAGCTCTGACACAATCTTAAAATGATTTTTTTAATATACATAACTATTCCTCGCAAGAATATTAGAATGATCTCTATATCAAACGAAATAAAAACGATTTGTGCAAATCGTTTTACAGCTTTTCAATATTTTACTTATAAGAAGTTCAGTTTGTTGCAGGTAAATATTTTTTTTTTGTATAATTATTTTTGTTCGAACATTTAGCTTTTTATACACAGAAAAAGCAAATACCTCTCTAAACCTTTCCTGTCCGAACTAGGTGTAAGAAGAGAAAACTTACATAATAATATCAAATATTAAATTTCAAACACATATTTATACCAATTTATTTTATGAATTACATCCAACGTCCACAGTAATTAACCAGACCATCACAGTTCATTGGGGATATTATATACTTCCCATACTAATCAACTTGTAAGGGTTTGAGTAAGGTGCTCCAAATTAAACAATAGACGTGAATAGAACTCTAGCCTTACTTAAGGTGAATGACGTTAATTGGACTAAGAGTAACGTTGCCAATCTAATTAGGTACCTACATCAATTTTAAGGGTAGTCTAGAACGAGGGTTACGAAAGGGAAAGGAATGTTAAGGCTTTTGGCAACTATTGTAAACGGTCGAAGTATTTGGAAGAAGATACTGTACTGTCACCCATAACTAAGTTAATCGTCTAGTGATTAAGTAGTAGAAGATGTGCTAACAAATTCAGACACATTTTATGGAAAGAATGTGGATACTAGATTAGCCGCAATAGATTAAAGTGAACTGAAAAAGAAACACTTGAATTCAAAAAACCCGTATTGTGGAGATGGACTTGCAACACTTAGGTTTCTAAATACTGGCTAAAGAAAAGCAAATAAATGGGAATTGATAAATTGGGAATTGGTAAAAATTAAATTACCGAAACAGTCATTACCAGACCTCAACCGATACTTGTTACTATATCGGCAACATAAATACATTGTTTAAGAAAAATTCAACTATCTACCTATCATGTTTCCTGAGATTATATTGCCTGGTGACGGACAGACAGCGGAGCCTCAGCAATAGGGTTCACTTTTTTATCCTTTCAATACAAAACCCTACTTACCTAAATAGAGACACAATATAAATTATTTTAGTCTCAGAGCTAGACGACAATTACATACAACCATAGAATATTAAATACATTTCGTAATGTATTTTACTCACCAACATAAATAATAACGAGACCTTAGTTTAACCGCATTATCACAATTTGCATACAGCTTGGTTAATGACAGATAATGAATTTACAAACATTGACTGTACGAGTATAACAGTTTATAAATTGAATCTCACAGCGACGAGCATTGTTAGCAGTTCATCTATTTTCCGTTGTGACCATTTTAATTAAAACGACATCCAAATGAGAGCGACGGTTGACGTAACATTGTTATATTAAACCTATTTAGTGGATTGAGTTAACGTTAAAGGGCATGGTTTGGTAAGTTTTAAAATAGTTATTAATCCCGCTTGTTAGGGGGTTCGTAAATAAAAAAAAACGTTTATTGTATGGTGCAAAAAATGATGCTTATGTAATTACGTATATTTCTTCTTATAATCTTACATACATACACTATTATAGAATTTAAAAAAAGAGGAAACTACTTCTATTTATATAAAGAAAACAAACGAAAACCATGCAATTCGAAGGTAAAATAGAACATCAACATTTTTTGGAAAACCATTTAATATTTCAGATTACAAAGCAAAATTGGTGATTGAAATCAAATAAAGTTTCGTTGGAATACCGCTATAAAAGTTGATATTTAAAATTAAAATCATGACACGATCCGGCAAAAAAAATGCATAAATCTGAAAATTGTAACACTAAAAAGTTACGATTGAACAACATGCCAAACGGTTGGTGAAACAGTTGAAAACTGCAATAAATCTGTTTCGAAATTAGTTTCGGACGACAGAAGACTCATCCGTGGAATATTAATCGCTTTCCGATTACCAATAGTTTGTGAAGTTAACTTGTTGAGTTATGGCACTTGAAAACTCATAAAATTGTAAGAACCTAGGGCTAACAACGATTCTAACTGAATAAGTTAAGAGGCGAGTATATTCTTGAAAGCTCTTCACTTGTGATATATGAAGGCCTTTAAGAAACTCTCGCACTGAATATCTTAACAATTATTCTTCAGTACTCTGTATTTACAGGCGCAACGGTTTAGGTAGACACGGAGATTCTAAGAAATAAAATCAAGGTACATTTTTATCTCCAGTTATTTATCTCACGTTTTCGTCCAAATACTGATCTTAGGGCTGATCTTAGATCTTAAGGCATCGTAGCTTCCCTAAAGTGGGTGTTCAAGAAAAACAAAAGAATAATTGATTTGCAGAGGTTGTGAGCTATATATTTTTAGTTTTACACCTAGAATTCAATGGTTACACAAATTATTCAGGTAATCTACAACATTACTAGATAATACGAACACTAATGGCTATTTTCGTCGACGGAGGTATTGTTCAGTGTAATTTTCACACCATTAGGTATTCTAAGGAATCTGTGTTGAAAGACTATTGTAAAATCCTTTTGTTGAGACTTGTCGAAAGATAAACACATTTCGGAAACTTAAATGCTTATTTGCATGAATCTTTGTAGTCTTCCAAAAGATGGTTTGTTAAAAAAAATAATAGAGTACAATAGAAGTCATAGTTATATACATTTTTTATTTATTACAACTTATCTTTTGACTGAAATGAACTCTTGGAAGTGAAATGTGACCTACTTCCCGATTTCCAATTGAGCTGTTTTTTTTTGTGTATGGGTAAGTTGCGTGACAATGCAATGGCGTTATGGAAGAACTGGAAAATGAAAAGATATCTCCTTATCCTTTTCGAGTTTTATCTCTTACTCCAGGGTCCGCATTTTCACCGGACAGTCCTGGTACAAAATGTATACAGTTTACAACATTTACTTTGTTTTATGTTTTAGTTTTAAATTGAACCGTGAACGAGTTACCAAATATACACCAAAATTAGCATTTTCTTTCCCACTGCCTTCGTGAGCCATAAAGGAAAACATTCAAGTAACACATGCAATATCCGTACATACGGAATCACGTAGTTTTTGGCATGTTGAAAATTCTAATCTTCCTTAACCTTGGAGGTTTCATAATAACATTAGTAAGGCAACGTTTAGGCTCTCAGATAGATAATTAATGTAAATTACTTTGATATTTTGATTCAAATTAAATGAAAGTTTATAAACGTTTTGTTTGACCACAATATCGTGTACATTAACTGTCATATTATTATATAACAAATATAATTTTTATACTTTAAAACTTGGTATATTTTATTCACCTGACAGCGTTCTTAAGGGGAAGCGGTGTCAATGTGCAGGACCAGTTCCTTAAAATTTCATTCATCAATAACCTCCAAAGTTCTAAAATTCTTTTGATTTTTTTCATGGCAATCACAATACAAAGTGAGGTTCCGTGCTACTGTTATCATACACAGGCCGTGCGTGACCTTACTATGATACAGCTTTCCTCACAAAAGGCCCCAACACGGAGCTTCGTTTGTAAAATGTCAACCGCGCTTTCATTCCGCGATCTGTTTAACCGTCAACGCCGACCACTGGCTTTCGTTGCGGTGAGTCGATGAAAGCCTCACAGATATACAGTTGCCAGCCTTTACATTCTAGCCAGAGGTAAAAATGCGTGTTGGCTTGTGGGAGTATTAGGTAGTCGAATCTTGAGTATTTTTTTTGTGGCTACATGTAAAAAGTACGTTCGTTTTAACATTAACTGCTTAGATATGATTCAATTATTTTTGACGACAAAAAGCAAATTGTTTGTTGTTGGTTCGATTCCCGCGTAGGAAAACCATTTGTGTAATGAACGAATGCTCCTGAAAATGAGTTTGAGTGTCTTTTTGCACGTGATTTGTATACTTGTGAAACTCCCCGCGACAGAAGGTTTATATTCCTTACTATGGAAGAGTCATTTTATGTACAAAGAAAAAAAATGCTTGAAATAAACTTAACAATATCTTCTCTATAGTTACTAGAAATAACGAAACTAAAATAGATCAATAACCTACTAATATAAATAAAGACAAATATATACCATCCCTCCTCGTCGGTCTATCTCTAGTACCTTGGATTATGCCTATACATCTAAAATTCTAGATCAAAGGCACGAGCCAAACGTGACAGGTGGTTTTATCGAAAGCGTACTCTAACGTACCTAGGTTTTGGAATTTTCCTATCTTTGAAGTCTCCTTTGACGATTACGTACTAAAAATACACGTTAAATAAATATTTGGAAAATGGATTTGCCAATATATAATTGACATGATAAAAAGTTATATCATTAAGTCACTAAATAGGGAAATCATCACCTTAAGTTTTTTCAATCCAATGGAAGACTCTTTTTCACTATTCGTAGCTATATATATACACTAGCTGCTGTCCGCGACTTCGCCCACGTGGTTAGAAGATATAAGTTAGGAATTTTTGAAGGGAAGCCTTCATAGATGAATAATATTCCCCATTTTTCCACATTTTCCATTGTATCTTCGCTCCTATTACTCGCAGCATGATGTTATATAACCTATAGCCTTCCTCGATGAATGTTCTATTCAACACAAAAAGAATTTTTCAATTTGAACCAGTAATTCCTGAGATTAGCGCGTTCAAACAAACAAACAAACTCTTCAGCTTTATATATTAGTATAGATAATATATTAATTTTCGATTCATTTATTTATCATAATTCATAATTCAGATATATTTATGATAAAAAAACAGAGATATCAATTTACTTTCACTTAGCTAAATTTATGGCAACCATTATTAAATAAATAATAATTTCTACTACTCCCATACCTGTCACTATCCAATTTTTTGATAATCAAGAATCAATTGTTGAAATGTGCTATTAAATTGACTGACAATAATAGCACCTAGCAATATCCTTAACACACATTAAAGACACAACAAAATACAAGATTGCATTTGAAGTTCATATAAAGGCAATAGACTCCCGTTTCCTAAGAAATTGGATTCTAAACGCAGCACCGAGCCATCTATAAAGAGTCGTTCAGTATTGTCTCCGAGGGTATTGATGATAATTCCTGTTTATGTTCAATAGAAGAAAGGGAACAGCGATAGCTGGGTGATATACGCCATTCTAACATTTAAACGACTTTCACGTCAGTACTACAAAAACTCACATTTTCGTAACGATTCCGTCAACGAGCGATAAGAATATGAGAAGTATTACAAAGACTCGGTGCCAGATTTCGCCTTCAGATTTGGAGACCTCGATTATTATAATCGCTTCTTAAGTTTGAATACCCGTTGTCGGGTTGGGATAAAAGAAACGAGTCATAGCTCTTTTAAACTGGTTTGATCGATAAGTTTCTTTGAAATTTCGTAAGTACTTTTAGCTGGGCCATTGCTGTATTATTTATTGGCAACGGTAGGTTTTGAGTTCAAAAGGATTATGAAGTAAACAAGTTCTGTTACTTTCCTCTTTTCGCCTTAAATAGTGGAAAAGAATTTATAAAAGCCTACAATATGTTTTCGTCATTTATGGTATAGCCCGACTGGATTTGAACCCAACATCAGTAATTGAGGCGGCGACATCGCGTTTATTATTCATATTTCCATATCAAAGTCAATTTAATTAAAAAATGAAATTAATAATATGAAATATAGGATAGTAAAGGAAAAATATTTTAATTATGAGAGCCGTCGCAAATACTCTACCACAGATCCGCGGGTAGCAGTACAAAAAAACTCTTTACAAAATGAGTATTGTTCGTAAATAATATAGGTGAGTATTATAGTATAGGTGAGAACAGTATAAGTGAGTATTGTTCGTAAATGCTAAAATAGTAGCTACCTTAGCCAATATTCCGGTACTTCGACTACGCTCCTAACTACTCCCATTATGAACGTCGATTGACACTCGCTAGGCCTTTTTACCACTTCCAATATGCCATTCAATTCTAAGCAGAAGTACCCAAGTTACGTAAGTTTTGTACGCGTAAGCTACTGTAAAACACATTTAGATAAAATCGAGCTTTTCACACACTCTAGTCTAACTTTGTTGGGAAGTTTGTTGCTTATCTTAAATTAACGATCCGCGGTTTAATACGTTTTTGAAAGAAGGAAGGAAAATCAAGACGAATTACTTTGATATACTTCTTGCTATGGTTGCATATTCATACTTGAGAGGCTGAGTTTTCATCAGTCACAAATAGAAAAGGATGTATTTTAGATGCAAAAACAATGCTTGATCAAAAGTGGTTCAAAGAAACATGTTAATCACCATACTTGCGTAAGTCTCAAAATTTGTATTAATATAACCTACGTTTGTTATCCTTCATAACTCAACATAATACAATTCATTTTGTATCTGAAGTTTGTCATCTGTTTTCGGCTTGGTAACAAAATTATTCAAAATTACAATCCTATTTTCATGAATTTAATACAAAATGTTTATAATAAGGAAAGTTTTCGTAATATGTCCTGTTAGCCTACCCCTTCGTTTTCAATAAGAATTTATTGTAAAAAGGTTTGGCCGACAGAATAAACATTATACGAGCAATGGCACTGAGTGACAAGATAAGGTAAAATGTCATGTACCTAACGAAATTACCTATAAAGAAATATTGTTCATAAAAATAGAAAGGAGTGTCCAAACACATAACGTCTTCTACTTGCTTGATACAATAAGGTATTATAAAATAAGATGGAGTTTTAGAATTAGTACAAAACAACATAATTATGCCGATCATAGAAATCTATTTAATGGAATTGACATTTAGCTTTAGAAAGTTTCGTTATAGACGGAGTCACATGACTTTGACATGTTACTTCCATACATTTGCCATTCCAAATCATTGTTTGCTAAAAAGATACCTAATTATTTAAAAAATACGCGTATTTTCTGCTATACGATCTACAAATATTTAGAAAAAAATGACATTTAAAAGTTCTCTTAACATTTTAAGTTCACGAATTTCTCCGACTTTGTAAAGCTAATACCTTACCTGGTTTCCAAGTGTCAGTCGAGTAGACAGTGACAAACAGTCGTGTTACTGAAAAAACCTATTGCGGACACGATGTTTCATCGAACGGCTGATACAGGTACGTAATTTATTTTCGTAAGAAACTTCGCATTAATGTCAGGAGCAAGCAATTTATCTTGGCGTAATTCGCGTAAAACGCTTATTGGCTGTCGTAGCCAACACGGAGATAACATGATTTATATCCTTTACTAATTATTTTATACGACGCCGAACATCTTTTCTGGTCTATCCATCTACCGTTTAGTAGTTATTAGAGTTTTAGTGTGGTGTCAAATAACGTTGCATTGAAAAATAATGTACATTTAATTTCATGGAAAATGGATGTAGCCACTTAGGTAGATGGAATGATGCTAGGATGGTGCCAAGTTATAACTGAATGATGGCAAATGCTTGGACGGCGATATCCCGGTACGCCGAGATAGAGATAGACTAATGATATTTAAGAAATTATTAGAAAGGATAAAGGACAGAGGCAGTATAATAAATTGAGATGAGTGACATAGATCAAATATTTTAAAGTCATAAGTTTTTTCTTTCTACTCTATATTTCATCCATTTCAAGAATACGGTAAGTATGTATTACATGTCTGTTTTTTAAACTCTTTAATTTGGTCACCTAAAATCAAAATTTAACAATTTCATATGCGTAAAATTCAACATACATACGGGACATGTCCTCATTACTGAAGCAAGTACCTGCGTCGCTTAACGGGATATAAACGGTAATTCAATGAGAGGACAAACACTGGCAGGGAATGACGCGTGTACTAATGGCCGTGTCGGCGCGTTTTCCCCACAAATATGCACTCGCGAACCGCAATGCAGTTTGTGTCACATCGTACTGTTTAGCGCTGTGGCTTGCTATACAAATTATATGTGGCTTTAGATATAATTATGATTTCTCTCTAGAAGGGAATTCTCTTCTTCTCTTTTTTTTCGTGCCGGTTTATATTTTCATTTCGAGTTAAGGTTTTTCTTCGTATAATTTTTGTCGAGCGCATTGGTATTTTTAGATATTTCTTCTATCCTTCTCCTTACCTCTTGCTTTAAACCAACCAATAAATTATTCCATAAAAAAATTGCTCGAGAACCCATCAAATTGAAAATTGAAAACGCGATAAATATTTGGGCTTAATCTAAATCTATCGATTCTGTATATTGATACCGAAAAAATAAAAAGCAAACCAAGAACAGCTGCTATTCTGCGACTCAACTGCTATTATTTATTTTAATGATATAATGTTGTTATTATTTGTTAACTTTTTATTTGCAAATAATATTCGATTCTCGTTAAAACATTAAACTGTTTTAATTTAAACGGATTACCATCAACACTGTCAAAACAACGCCATGTTTGTATAATTCTCATGTTATTACGCGGATTAAGTCAAATTAAAAGTAACAAGTGTTAATATTTGATTTGTGGAATTATGTTTGACTTATTTCACCTTAATTTTATATTTAAGTAGGCGAGTTTATTGAGTTATGTACGTTATTTGTGTAGTAGTTATAAAATTGTACAGAAGTTCCAACGATTTTCTTTTCATTTTAATATCACTTTTATACTAGAAGTGTTATTTTATATTGGCTTTGGACTGCACTGAAAATTAAACAAGCTAACAAACAAAAGAAAAATGATTTATAGAAATTAAATAATTTATTTTAGGATAAAATTTTAAACCGACGCAATTAGTAAATTTTTGGCTCGGAAAACAATAAATGGGTCAGTACAAATCAAAATTTGGAAATTTGGAACTAAATAACGAAAGATGAAAGAAAACAAAACTATAGTTATAGTTCGATCATTTAAAGAATACTACACAAAGTTCCTGCAAATAACTCCACTCAGATAACATCAGAAAAAAGCTAAATTATCATCTTCCAAAATGAGGTCAAATTAAATAAAAATACGATCTCATTTGCGTTGATTTTCTTAAAATGATAATTGTGATGTTGCTAAGTATTTCTTAATTACCCACTCAATCATTCTTATTTTCCTTGTCTCTTAATTTAGATTTATGGTAAACCATTAACGTGTTAGCATACTGATGGTGTACTGGTATACTTTTGTTTTGAATAAGAGAATATTAAGATTTCTAAGTATCTTTAAACTAAAAGTCTCAGAATTTTATATTTTAATACCTAAAAGTTCTATTTCATCTTCATCTCTCTTCAGCAAGTCTAAAAAATAAACTATTAAAGTAGGAGTCAGAACTTCGATACCTTCCGGGTTTCATACAAATAGGAAAAGGACAGCTCAATGTTACCCATCAAATTTATTACCTTGATCAACATCCCTTTGCTGGATTTTAAAACGACAGTCGGATGCTCTTGTTTGATATTTTTTGGTATTACATAAAAATATGAATAATGTATATAAACATACAAAAACTAGAATAAGTCGTGATGAATATATGTTGCATCTGAAACAAGACCTAGGTATAGCTTACCACATTCCATCGTAGAAAGTAAACAGCGTCCGTTTTAAAATAATAATTTCCTGTTCACGTACATTATTCTAAACAGTCTCTTGAAAGTAGTATTAAAACAGAAAATTCTCAATAGCATTGCATCGACATTTTCATGCGCTGAATACTGTTGCCGCTTTGCCTGTCAGGGTTGTCAATAAATATTAAAATATTATATCAAGCCACATTTGGTAGCAAAGTTTATTTTTGTAAATTGCATACCGAATGCCTAATATCACTTGGCTGGTTGGCTGCTTTTGCGAGAGAAAGACGTCGCTCTATGAAATGATGAGTACTATCACGCTTCCACGATTCTATTAACGTGTCTTTCATACCTGGTGGAAGATACCCAGAAATTTTAATTCCACAAACCAATTTCAATCATTTCTCTTGTTTCTCTACACATTGCAGATTTCCATTTAAGGAAAATCGACGTGTATACTCGTGCCTAGCTCCCCTACGCCATAAAAACAAAAGAAGACGGATATGTCAAACAAAATGAAGTCTGAGTGAGCTTGTCATGTCAACGTGGCGTTCAAAGAGATGTTTTATTAGTTTGATGGACTTTTAATAATCTTGAATTCCCTTCGTGTTTTGCTTTTGATAATAAATTCGAATACCTTAGTGTTGTCTAGTGTATTGTTCGATAAGAAAACTGAATAAATGAATAAAAAGTACTACTGTTTTTAACACGAAACAACGTACATGTAAAACGTAAAACAGTGGACAAGTTTTTAAATCCGTAGCCTTGTCAATTAAAATCCGTTTTAAATAGCAATTGTTAGGCCATTTTTTTTTAATATTTATTTATTATACACAACATTAAAAAATATAAAGTAAAAATTCGACAAAAAAAAATTATTTAAATAAAATTATTATATTTTGAAGTGCAAACCCTGAAAAGCCGCAGACAGGTATAGCGCATAGCAATTAACTTTTCAGATGGATCTTTCCCGGCATGGAATGGTGTAATACCCCGGCAATACTAGCCCTACTGTTAGTACGCTTTTTGTACTTGTAACTGATAACCAACTGTGGAATGCTATAGGTTTTGTAGTCGAAAACCAATCGATTGAATTGGTTGCTTGGTTCGATAATTAATCTGTTTTTTTTTTTGCGATTTTTCGAATTACAACTACGTTCAGCTGTGAGTGTTGTTAAAACTATTTGTTTAAACAAGGAAAAAAATATTTGATTTCCGGGGGTTTCACGAAAATTCAAGTCACATGCATATGTATAGGCATTCAAAATCAAAACAAGCATTTGTTGACTACTCAAATGCTTGTCCTGGATCTAATCTGGAGTGTCAACTGTTGCCACTCGGTTAATCATGCAGTCAACATCAGGAATTATACTACGATTTTTTTTTAAAGGAACTACTTAATTACTGGTGATAAAATGTATCTACTCACTAGAGGTTTAGGGCGTCAGCTACTTCTTACAGAATTGTATCAAAAGTGTAGACACCTTCATAATATAATGTGAAATGTTAATCATCGTATGCTTATAAACCTGACTTACCAAAAAAGTACATCGTTCATATTAGCATTACTTATATAACCCAATGCACAAAACAAAAGAATAGAATGATACAAAATATATCCCCTGTACTACGTATCTTCAATTTGCCTTCAATAGCGTGTCGATAAATCAATCTCTCATAGTAGGGCACTCGACTGACGCTAGAAGCATGATAGTTTATTTATTTCACCAGATATAAAGTATGTATCGTAGTGTTCGATATGTAATGTATTAGTAAAGGCTCTCGATTTCACCTACGTAGCTTTGATATGCAAGTAGTCTACAAAATGGATTCAGAGTGTTTTTGGAAGTGAATTTTCTTATGCGACTTTCAACAAGGTTGCTTATAACGTTTAACGATACCGTTACGGGAGTATAAAGCACCGTAGTGTTAAACGTTCAACGCTACTAGGGAAGAGGGATAGAACAAGAGTGAATGCGTGATATTCGAATTCGTTTTCTATGAATTTTCATTTCTTGATCACGGAAAAATAGTGCGTGGAGTCCCACACTTTTTCTCAGACGACTCCTGAAAATTTGTCAAGGGCTGCAAAACCACTTCAGAGCCTAAGGTATAGCTAAATGACAGTTTAAACTGTACCTATATAGGCCATACAAGACGAAATAGGTTGAGTAAAATATTATCCTCTTGAAGTCTCGCTAAAATGTTTTTAACAGTACACGATAATTATCATAATAAATGTTCTCTTTCTCTATTAAACATCGTATAAACTTCATAATAACATGGTTTATCATCATTAATGTAACAGTGAAATCATTGATAATATGTGGTTGATAATTTAATTAATTTACGAAATAAGGGAGAAAATGCCTCTAATTTATTACGCAACGCATCGTGTTGTTTCGCGCTTAATTATGAACCAATGAGCCTTATTAGAGACGTATTAAGTTGGATTGAATCATGTAACATGGAACTGGAGATAAAATACTTACACACGACTTCACTTACAGCTCACACACAGCACAGGTCTTGAAATGTAATCGTGTTTTATACTCTTCTGAAGAAGTAGCTAAAAAGATCGAAGATCCAACTTTTACAAAATATATATGAATAACAGTTTTCAGCCTTCCTCTTGTGCCAATACGAGATGCAAGTTCGATCAAAAAGCAGGCATAGTACACAAAGACTTTCAAAATGTACTTTCTTAATTATTATCCGACACCACTGACGGGAAGAAAAACATTGTGAGGCAAACTGGATTAAAATTTATTGGAATTTGAAATCGCCAATCTGCAGTAAGCTAGCGTGGTGATCAATGGTCAAATCATGATGGAAGATTCCTATGCTGGAAGAGGCTTGTACCCAACTGTGGCATTTAAATAGGCTGGTATTATTAAAAGTCCCTATTTTAACAAACACCTTTGAATAATGACGATACAATAATACCTTAATTATTTGCACTAGAGACTCATTATGTGGATGTCAGTCTATGTAACGGATGTGATCTTTCGGCACTTCTCTTACAGCAACGTTGTTGTAGTTGTGGAAGAGTGACAGAGCACAACACGGTGTAGAGCGGTGTCTCGTTCACACCTGTAGTAACGTAACTGGTAGAGTTCAGTAGTAGGCCCTATGCTATGGACATACCTATGTATGTTACCCACCTTGCTTGCGGTTTGTAAGACATTCCACAGGAACCGTAATTTGTAGAGGTGTACCGCAATCTAATTCTGACACGTTGCGTAAACTATTGCTGTTTTTTTGGTTTGGTTGTTAATGCAGATTTTGAAAGTTTATCTTTTTGATTGATGGAAAATTGTTTTAATTTAAATGAAGATCTTGGAATATTATTTATTTTTTTGAGTTTCGTACCTGAAGGTTAAAAACGGTGAAGGTTATTACTGCTACCTATTGAGGTACCGCTTATGAACTCAACAATAGCTTGAAAGTCGAAATGATAACTAAATGGCATTTTATTTACATTTTTTTTCTTTTCTATTTGAAAAATGACTCTCGTTGTAAGGAGTTTAATCCTTGTTTCGCGGGGGGTTTACGCATTCGTGGATCACACAATTAATGCTTGTCCTACGCGGGGATCGAACCCGCGACACGACGCGCACTGTTAGTTTGGCGTGGTGACCTCAACCACTGGGCTATCCGTGCAGTCATTAAAATTAAGCAACATTAAAATCCAAGTTAAGCAATGATTAGGACGTTCAACAATTTAAAATTGATGTTTGAGATCTTTGTGCTGTAGGAATATAATTGATTTCACTCACTTCAGCTTGTAATAAAGAATACTTCATTATATTCTCAACCACACTACATTGCATGGTACAAATACAATAGGTATCTAATACACAAATTCAGACCTGCCCTAATAGTAAAGACCCATACCTGCTATCACTCCTATGTTTGCGGAACAAAAATAAAATGTTAACGATATTAGCAATTTTATTCGAAACGAAACCTCTGTCTTCTATTTATATAAATCTATAGAACGTAAAGTGCATTGCTGTGTAAACTGTTCCTAACATGGCAATGTACAATCGAGAACAGAATTTTAATTCCACCTAAAAATATTGTTGTACTGTGTACAAAAAAATCTGTTTACTTTCCTCTCAGATATTTACAACACTCCTAGTTCGAGTTAGAATGAACAATTTTGTTATATAGGTATTCGTTGTTGATTTTTCAATACTAACGAAACTTTGTTGGTTTAATTTGTTACCTCGACTGTACTGGTTCCGTACTAAGTAAATTCTTCGTTGTTTCTCTTCACTTTACGTAACATATTGTTTATGCCATTAGTCTTTCTCGTTTCTTATACCTATAGAATATATTTAAAACATTGGCTTGTTAGTTTAAAGTTATTGTATTTGTGTAGTTTTGAAACCTACGGAATCATGGCAATAACTGCCCAATTTCGAGATGTACGCTTTTTTGCATATTAAGGGACTCCTCTTTAAGGTCCCTAATGTTCTGAATTTGTAAACAAATTACATTTGAAATTAGCTCCTCAATTCAGCCTAGGTGCAAATTTGCAATCAAAACATAAGAATTGAATTATTAAGATACTGGACCAAACCATTTTTTTTTTTTCAAAAATATCATGAAAATAATAACCTACTGAACCACAAATAATAAAACGAGTGTTACAGTTATTTATCAAGCTTATTCACCCACAAACCTTAATCTGTTATTGACTGTCTAAAGCACGAATGAAATATATCTTGACAATCCCTCAGTATTTATTCGGCAAGGACCTTAGTAAATAACAAATTGTTTTTCACTGTACTATAAATTTATGAGTTAAGCGGATTAGTTTGTTAATCCACGTTTAATAAATAGACGGTTTTGGTGAAATCTGTCAATTTATGAGTCTTGGGCTTTTGTTGTTGTTGCAATTTCAGTGTAATGTCTAACTTTGTTTACCCATCAGTGGGCCTACCACGACTTAAAGTTATATTGTTGCGGATTCTGAAGAATGACGTCACCCTTCGGCGTGTAAGCTGCGACGATTCCACACCTACTAAAATAACTAAAATATAACAATACAACTAAATACTCCGAAAACACATGTCAGACAGTAGCAGTAATAGTTTAATTGAATGCATGACTGATACATTATTCATAAATATTAAGTACCCACTCAGTTGTGCAACCTATTGTGTTAAAAAATCTAATCTGGATAAATTTACAAGCAAACAGCCTTCAAACACGAGTCATACCTTTTTTTTTTGGTAAAGGCGGGGGAACCCTCATGGACACCCAGTCCCTCGGGGGAGGAAATGGGTAGTGTCAGACTTTTACTGACTAAACCTGAACCGCCGTGCTACGTCATCCGCGTTTTTGTATAGGTGTATGGCAATGCGTTGCAATCCTTCATACAAACACGAGTCATACCTGCTAGGGCATATTTTATTTTCCAAAGTAGTACTAAATTTTTTGCGTATATTATCTTCGGTAAATAAAAATTTCTTTGTAAAAAGACGAAGAGTTTATCATACTGACAATCTCAAACGGAATCTGGATCTCTATACGGAAGATGAGGTTCCATATTTTTGTATGAACGGAAATCCGTCGTGGATACCGCTGTGCCCCAGTATGAGCTAACAAATACAATTTTCCATTGTATACTAAAGTACAAGATGCTTTACTTCAAATTATATATTAGCAAATCAAATATCAGTATTGATTTCAAAGTAAACAAAATGTAGAGAAAGAACTGCTACAATGTGTGTTTCTATTACTGTTCATCCCTACAAATGTAGACAGCGCTTCGTCTAAAATAAGCACACAGACATTTCGTTAAAAGCAACACAAACATATGGTCAAAATCAAGCAGTTTCTCCATTAGTTCGATCCGCATACAATGTCCGAACAACTAATGAACACTGAACATTCTAGTGCCTCTATCCTCTCTTGTTTAACAAACTACTCTGATAGTTGTCAGCTAAAGGAAACCAGCGACAAGAAATGTTCCAGTTAACAACTTGTGGCAGCTCTGTCTACTATTGCTACAGATTTTCTCGCTTGTCGTATTATATTATTTTGTTATTGGCCAATTATTTGCCGAGTCCTCTTTTATTAGTTACTTGGTTATACGAGGCGAATTTATGAAGCGTGAATTTATTTCATAGAATGTTTCTGATCAATCTTGGCACAGAGCGACAGATTTGAAATAATGTTTTCGTTCGAAATTGAATCACTGAAAGCAATTCGGAAAATCTAATAAACTTTGAACATATTTTTCTTGTAAATCGAAAGAAAATTTAGCATCATCAATAAAGCTAAATGTAGAGACGTTCAAGTTTCAGTCAGTATAAATAATTAATGCAAGCCCAACAAATTAAAAAGACAAAAGAGGTCCCGATAAACTTGCTTAAAACAAGTCTGCAATTTGTTAGCATTAATTACATTAATCAAAAGTGAGAACTCCGGCGTCGTAAAACTTAGGATAAAGAGAGTCGTTGGGTATCCGTTTAATGATCCGGAACACGCCGAATGTAGGCGACAACATGAAATCACGGCGATCCGCCCCTTGGGACTCCGTCATGCATCCCTCCCACACACATAAAAAACCTAGAGTGATATGTAGGTACTTGGGTACCTGTGTAGCGAGAAAAGCTCCCAAATACTACAGAACATGAACAATGTAGTATGTTCAAGTAATTTCAGTAAGTGGTTAGGTACCTGAATATTTCTGTGTTCATTTTATCATTGAGCTCAACAGTAGTTACATGAACTATTTCGAGAATTAATATTTATGGTACGCCAGAAGGTGTACTAATCATAATAATAAAATATGCAGATTAATTTTTTGGTAAAGACTTATGCGCTCTGATGTGTAGGAGTTCTCCTCATTTGAGAGGCGCTTTCATTAAAACATATCGCCTAATAAAATTTATATGTACAATTTGAACGTCTATACTTCTCACCTTATCATACCAAATAAACACGATTTCTGAATACATCACTTATCAAATTGAGATCTCACTCGCACCCACTCCGACTTCACTTACGAAAAACGATGTAATACCCAAGTACTGATGACTCACTCTGCCGGTGACATTAGACTAATGTAATCAAAGCACAGTGCATGAGATGTGAAAAATCCTTTAAGCACCGCAGTTAAGGGTACAATGTTTTTCCCCAAGAAGGCATTTAGACTGATACACAATACATGACTTGTAAGTAAACGTTTAGCTATAGTACCTACTTATGCTCATTCTAAAAGGAGTGGGTTTGCGTGTAATGTACTCCGAAAAATGGCACGGATTTGTTTTACGACTGAGATTCATTCGAGCGATAGACGTTTTTCATGTCGCTTGGATAAAAACTGGTAGGTAAAAGTTAGCAAAACTGAAAGTAATGGATGTGATAGGGAATTGACGGAAATATACAGCGTAAAAGCAAAATGTTTATTATTGATTCGAGGAAACTGAGCCTCGATTCTTTACGAAAAAATATTGCAGCGTACAATACAAAGATGGATCTATTTTCATTAAAAAGCCGTACGAACTCTTATATAAGTCCATCGAGAAAACTACTCGTTTTATCGAAATAAATATTGTAAAGAGATTTACCTCATTTTGTGCTCAGTATAATTGAATATGTACAATATGAGGTTAAATTTTCCGGGTTTCCAAGGTACGTAAATAATTCAGAATGTGTGTGAATATCTCGTTAAACAAGATATTCACACAAAAAATCAACCCAGCATCGAGTAAATGCATGAGAATTTAATACCAGAATAAACAACCATGAAACTTGTATTATCGGAATTCAATATCAGTGTAATTCTTTCCTGCTTTAACATAAAAGTCTGCTGGAACCGCTAAAAGCAAAACTTGTCAACTATTTTTAATATTAAAACCGAGGCGAGGTCGTTAGCGCGTGCGATATCGAATGAAAAATAATACAACACGGCGTGGCAAGCATTGTATGACGCCGACGCCGCGCCCGGACGCGGACCTCAAAAGGACTGCGTTACACCGTCCGCTATATTCAGTAAACAATAGATGCTGGGCTGTTAAAATTTTTAATACATAGCCAACATTTTCCATAATCATTAAAATGTTACCGTTGAAATCTTTTATCAGTAGAGTTTTTAGTAGTAGATAAAAAACCCTATTAATGAGCAATGCTGTCTGGCAGATCATCTGTTTCTACCAAGCTGTATCTCATGAACCGTAATAGCTAGATATATAGTTGTCATATTTACTGGTGCTGTATTACTGTTGATGCCTTTTCAACAAATAAAATTACAGTTTGATCAAACAAAACTTGATTGTATATCGTTTTGTTTTAAGAATACTTCAGAAAAATCTTGGCTTTACGTACACATGTAACCTAAAATAAATTTTATGGAATAACCGATACCGTACGGCACCAGTTATTTTCCACCTACTTCTCTTATTCTTAAATCTTTTAGTTTACTGTACTAAGTTCTAGCTCTTTTAGTAGAGTTTGTATTCGATTTTCCCCACAACTCTAGGTATGCTAAGTTCAATTCAGTCGTTTATTTCTATACTGTATATTGTATACCTCCTTTTCAAAAGGAATAAATACGTTGTCAACAACATCGATATAGTATTTACGAAAGTAAAGTAAAAGTATGATTGAAAAGAGACTTTGACAAGTATCAAATTACGGAGCAAATATAATACTTTAATGGCGACCTGTTTATCTGATTGGGTTCATTCAATAAGAAATTTTATTACAAATTTATAAGCGACCTCTTTTTCCTACTTTTATCATTGATGTAGGCGACTTTTGGTGATTGAATTATATTGACGGTTCATAAAATACAATTTTATGTCTGTCAAGAAAATTATCAATTTAAAAATCGACGGTTTTTGTTTAAAATTATTCAAGGACAAATATCATTTGACATTTGAAGATTAAAATCATCTTGTCAGCATTTTTTAAAATATCGAACAATATCAGAAATCAAGGAACTAAATAGGTATTCTATTTAGTTCCTTGATTTAAAGTACAATGTTAATTTGACTCTTACAAATAAAATGGCACAGGTAAAAATAAGAAACCGTGTGTAAGTCTCTCGAGGGCTCTATATTTCAATAGCCACCCTATCGTTTAGTTCCTCACGTGAATAAAACAAGAAGTTTCGCCTCCCTTTTTGTGGACGTTTGTGTGTTTTCTCTTTGTAAATAAACGGCCGTGCTTTATATCAAATATATCACAGCTAGCGCCAGTTTCAATGTCTATGTTACGCACCAAATCAACAATATTGATGGTACTTGAGCTCGAAAACTGAACAAATTTACGATTAAATGGAGATATTTTGTTACAACTTCACAAAGTTTGATGGAATCATATTCCACTTGGATATTTTCGACTTCAATTTTGTAACTGATTTAAGGTTTCAAGTTCACGGATTTTAAAATTCAATTGGATATTCGAAATATTAGCTGAAAATATTGGGCAAAGAAAATGTGAATGTATTAAAAAAAACCATACTAATATTTACTTTTGCAAAAGCATACCATATTTTATCATTAAACTGATTTATATAATGGAATTGTATCGTAATTATTTACCTAAACAACGAGGTCTTGAAAGTTAACATATAAGTACAAACGTAAAGAGGAAAATTGCGTAGCTTAAATAAAATATACCGTTACACAGACTCGTCACAAAGTACGCCGGAACAATAAAAAGCGGTTAAGTGAAGTGATACGCATGCCAAACATTTACAAACGTACATTCTTGGTTATCGTATACACTCATACAATAATATTATATCTGTCACCATAATTTAAAAGATATAAAACAACATGACTTATTACGACTGATAAAATAACGAACATCGTTTTATTTCGCTACACTAAGTTTATAAGCGTGTTAGCTGTGTACGAAAACAAACATACATTAGTTCATATTAAAGCACGGAAGATAAAAGATTTAGCTCATACATAAATGCATAAGTTTGTCTAGTAAAATATGCATACACAAAAACGGGTCAAACAAACATGAACTTAATCTAAATATGAGTGCGCCTTTCCGATAACCTTTTCTTCTTTCCGAGGGATTTCAGATTTAATGTTATACGGATCCAAATTTAAACAAAAGGCATTATATATACAAGAACGAGCATGTGCGTGATCTTTTTTCTACAAAGAATACTAAAAAATAATGTCGAAACATAAAAAACCCTCGAATGTTGAATGCTAAGGCAAAACGGGCCAAATAGAACGAAGACTTTGTAAATAAAAATGTGAAGTGTTGGAAGTCTGGTACGAAACCGGCTCAATATCTTCAAGGTCAACAATATAAGGAGCCAATAATCCCACTATTCAGGATATAAATGATAGCTTTAAGTGGGGAGAACTGGATACTAAGCCGAGGTAAGCCTAGTAAGGGGAACTTATAGCGCATAACGACACCGTAAGTGTACCGAGCTCTTCTATTCTAACCCACCAACTCGCCAGTATGGAAAGAATTATAAAATACTTTTAAACAAAAAAGGAATAAAAGGATTTCTAATATTGCTTATTATACAAAAAGCTTTGTACCATAAAATACAGGTATAAACGCTCGTAATGAATCAAGTTAAAGCGATCAAATTGATAAAACAAGATAAACCATTCCATTTTTCTTTCCACTCAACATGGTAATCAAAATTCTATCGCAACAGAAGTCTACGTTTATAGCAAAGACAAATTTATGATGATGAAGGCAAATTTAAACAAGAACGGATTTATTAACATTCCACATCTCAAACAGAAATACGAAAACGTAACAGAGAAAGAAATACGAAATAAATGCTTTTTCATTTAGCATCCCTTTTGTGTGGGGTTAAAAGCGAGCTACGATATATGGGAACATTTGGGAAAACAATGCCCCATTGTATTCTACGCGTTGTTGTATATCAAAACTTTGAATAAAACAGATTGACTGCTATTTTATCATTGAAAGTTTTTCTAAGCCTATCTGTAAATGTGGACAATGTTGTCCCAGTTATTGTCCTATCACATACGTTTGGGACACCGAAACTAACCCTAGGGACTCGGGGTTCTTGTTTACCAAAAGAATTAGTTAATCCCAAAGAGCATTATCTTTGTCAGCCGAAGTTTTTTCCCCACTGAGAATTGCAAATTGGATTAGTTTTTCGACATTAATTAAAGAAAAGACAAAGTTTTATTAAGTAACTTCACTTTAGGCATACGGAATTAGTTAGTCGATGTCGAAATTAATATCAAAGATAAACACTATCGGCGATGACACGTCGGAAGGTATTTGGAACAATGAATTTCAAACTGCGACTTTATCGATTGAAAATTTATTTTGAGACAGTTTTCAACTGCCTATAGTTAACTTAAGGATTAACTGTTTAACTGACAGACAAAAACATCTTTTTATAAATCAGGATTGAGATTTCAAATTACCATGTTTGAAATCTAGATTTCCTTATATTTATATAATGTTGTTTGCCTTATCTCTTTACTGTTTAGGTTTTATTACACTAGCTAAAACTCGATTTGGAAATTTCAACACTTTATTTTGAAATTTCATCCATCTAACTGTCATTTCTATACGACAGACGGACGGTAGATCAGATGATCAGAGAGCAGTGCTTCAAAATCTTAAATTTGTACTTTTACAGCATGAAGTCTTAAACACAAGACCACAACCAGAAAACCTTAAAAAGAAAAAAGAATAAACAATACTTAAACATTCCTTTCCCGTTACGGAATATACGTTCATATATCAGGGGCGCTTTTGATCTGGTCTCTCGTACCTCATTACACACATCAATTTGGGAAACCAAAACGAACAATTTTCGCATCGTTAAACCTCTCGCGCGAAAATCCAGTAATTTTATTACAACTGTAGCTCGGGTGATAGTTGTCTACCGTATCAATAGCAGTAGGTATCATTTTGTTTTTGCGATGCGTATTTGATTACAAAAAGAAAATAAGCAAGCATTGAAGATGGTGAAATGAATGGAAACTGGCTAATAACGTCACCGGCAAAAAGTGAAGCGATAAGAAATGTTATACGAAATTTCAGCTTTCTGTTGATTTGCACTTATAACAAGTTTCTCAAAATCCATCAAAAAGATTAAGCATAAAAAATGATGATACTTCTTTTCCTTTTTTCTTTTATTGATTAAACTTGCAGTTATGCAATGCAAATATAATCCGGAATTTAATTATTTGCAGCCAAAACTCGATATTTCAATAAAATATTTAGATAGGAGCTATAAGAATACCGACTATTTTTATAAAACTTGGCAAGGAAGGCACATTTGGGTATGTCAATATCTATGGCCGGGTTTGTTCAACGACAGGTGCGCTATATGCTTAGGCCCGTTTCTTATCCGCAGTAAATAAAATATAGACCTCCATTCCAACAATCTCTAGCGTTTTTGGTCTTAAAAGTATAAAACACTGTTGTTGTTTGGGTTCCGTAATCGATTTGAAACATGACTCTTTTGAAACAGAACTCAGAAACTGCGCTATCATTCTGTTCGTCAGTCTATCCGCTTATCGCATGAACCTAGATACTTAGACAGGTTAATTTTGACCTTAGGTATATAAATATGATTTTATAAAAAAATGATTGATTTACGAGCCATTTGTGCCCCTTTTTCTTAGGCCTCTTCACCGGTTGTATTTTATTCCCTACCTAGGAATGACATACTGAATTAATATTTTTTCTTCAATAAAACTCTGATAAGGGATTTAAATACCAAAACTTCGAAAGGATATCCTTCGCAACATATAAATAAATATTAACTGTTTCTACGGTATATTAAATTGCGATTCTTTGAATTTAATACTTATTTCTACAACCCCTCTAAAGGAAATAACCTTAAAGCTTTTGTATAAACCTACCTATTGGCCTTGTATATAATGAAACCTGGATTTTGGTTTTAATTGTTATTAGGCTGGAAGGATTGACTTTGTACCAATTAAATCTTATTAGCCTTGTCTTGTCCAATAACTATGATAATAATCAATGTTGAATATTGGTATAGTAATTACAACGTCAATTTGATTGGACCGATATATCGCGATCTTGTGGATATAAATAATTGTATTGATAAATTAACAATATTAATTACAACAGAGTAGGTAGTATGTTAGAGAAATGAAACGATATGTTGATATCAATTTCCATGGAAATTCCTAGTGATAGATGAAAAAAAACAGTTTAAATGCGAGTCGGAGTAATAAAGTATAGAAAAACATAGCGGATTAGAAAAAAATAATTTCTATATTTTCATTATGTCGGCAGCATCTGCAGCTTAACTTCGATAACTTTTTTGTATTGTTGTTATAGCGGTAAGAGAAAAAACCGCCTTTTCATGAGATACAAGTGACAGACAGACAGACAGGCGATTAGACGGATTTATAGACAGACAGAGAGTAACAACATACCCCTTAAAGTATAAAAAAAGTGTTACAAATAAACATAAACTTAACTGAACGCATGCGATTAAGCCCGTTAAATTGAAAATTCATTAAATAAAATTATAACACAAACTGTATACTCATTGACAATTCAACTTTTTCAGTCTAAAACCTTTATCCATGAAGTTTTGTATGTCACCCGTAGTACCTTACGTTCCTCGTCGAAATACTCGCCTTTGAAAGAGAATCCCTGTATCTAAAAGTATTTAAGGAGTGTGTTGGCAACCACACAGCACAAGTTTATAAACTTTTAACAATTTATGCCAATCGTAGTGAAAACCTTGGCAGCGACTTGCATTTCCGTTTTGATGTAACGTGTCAGTAAAACGTAATTGTTAGGATATATTTTATACTTTTCGTAGGTTCGTAAGTTAAGCTAAATGATTATTCACAAGGGATCGATGTGGAAACGAATAATTAATAGATTTAAAAAAACGTTTTTAATTGTCGCCACATTCAAATTTTATCAAAATCAGTTTAGCCGTTTTTATAGTTGTTAATTGCATTGTAACCGGGTTTGTAACTACTCCGACAATTTCAGCCTATAAGCTTATCGGAGAGTGCATGAAATTTGAGTCGCAAGAATCCAACCAGAACGACAAACAAACAAAAAAGTGAGTGTATAAAAACGTGGGAAAATGACACAGTCTATGAAATCTAAATTTATTGAATGAAAATTAAACATAATCCGGGGTGCTGTTGGAAGCAAGGCTGCACACCACACTAAAAAAATCGGTGACAAGATCCTTGAATAAAGTCATTATAAGGAATTTCTACCAGAGGGTCTACCAGAAAGGCTTACAGCAATATTATTATGGTTGTAAAAGGGAGATAGCGCGATACGCGGTGTGAAAAAGCAACTCTTTTTCACAACCACAATAACACTATGTTAAGGCATGACAATAAGTGCCCCGATGCTGTTTTGTTTATACTCATATGACTTGTATGACTGCAGAAGTGGAATCAAAGGCAATGACGGACTTGAAAGTAGAGAGAATTTTGGCTAAGTTTTGTATGACGCTGAATTATTCAAGTCATAGTGTAGTTTCTCGTTTCTTGTAGAACAATTGTGCAAGACGACTTGGTTTAATCTGGGATGAAACGTTTCAGGGCATGCCAACAATTACGTAGCATTACAAAAAGCAACCTTAGCTCCTTGTGTTAAAGTTGCTCTTACCGTCGAAGTATAATCAGAGCTGAATGATTTTTTTTCTCGTATTTTTTATCTTAATATTCGTAGCATTTACTTATTATCAATACCCGATTATTGCTGCATAACTTCTACAAATTCTAAATTATAATGAAATGTTTCTAATCCTAAGTGCGTTAAATAAATTAAAAAGTTCCCTTACTCACGACTCTGAACAGGAAAATAGATTAAATTTATGTAAGGTTCGTGTACAAAATACAAACATTTAAAAATAGAATACCAAATGTTTCATTTCATTTTAGACCTTAAAATAATTTGGTCAGAGCACATGCCTCATTCTTTCATCTCAGCATAACTAACATTTTAATAATTCTCACGTTTTTCAACCAGTGTTTTTTTCTAAAATGTTACACAACTGAAACCGCCGCAAACGAAATAAAAGAGGCCAGTATTGTTGCCCCAACTTGAAATATGAGCTCTGGTTCAAAATAAAACTTGGAAAATGTACAGTTGATAACAGATTTTTCTCTGTAATCTGTCCGTTTTGATGGACAACTAATATTTACATTGTCCGTTGACAAAGCGTGAAGATTTATAGACGTATAAAATGAAAGCGTATCAAATAAATATTAAAAAATATACATTCGATAAATGCAAATCTATTTTCCCCAAAATTTGCCCAAAGCCAGCCTAGGGATGGTTTTAGGCATCGATCAAAAACACTCATAGCTCATAAAAGTCGTGCTACTCTAGAAATCTTGAATATAACTTTACTCTGAATCGAACCTACAAGTCGGGCATACGTAGAACTACCAGGCCACCATTTTGTGTATAAAATGAGTCAAAAAGGCTTTCGTGTCAAAGAAACAGAACACACAAATTATGGAGTTTCATACGTAGTGTTCATTTAATTTCAATTGAACGAGTAATTACTTATCTTATGATTAAATCAGCAACATTGATCATCGGGAATTATCAGATTGATTTGTTAACTACAAAGCCAGATCTGGTCATCACATTAGGACAAAATTGAATAGGCAACCAATTAATGCTGCCCCTCCCCCTATTATGACAACTTAGGCTTCGATCCTGACCAAATCACGTCCTCTGAATGGCCGATACCCGCATTCGTGCTAATCTCCTCTAATCACTAAGTGCTCGAAGTAATTGCTCCCAGATCTGACGCATGTTCGGACACTGAACTATGAAATACCTTGATTTTGGACACACTAGTTTTGTTCTCAAAGTAAATCCTCAAAGCGATAACAATAACGATGTCTCGGGAAAAGTTAAGCTGTCTTCACGCCAACTAGATAAAATGAAAAATGTGAAGCTTAGGCAAAGACCACTAAAGGAATGAGAGGTGTAGCCATGACACAAAAGAGGTGCGAATGTTCTCTTCTTTCATTTCTGCGTTTCATAATGAATTCCTGGAATTTATTGTATAGTCAGTTTAAACCCTCAACATAAAACAAATTTATGAATAAAGTATAAGCAACATGACATGTTCACTGTGAGTTTGGAGCGAAAATCTAAAAAAATACCGTCTATTTTGGGTATATTTTCGGCAAGCATGCAACGTGAACGCTCAGTCCGTAACTGTACGTCTAAAGAAACCAGCTGTCGTGTACCGAGGTTGGGAACTAAAGTTTCACATCAACACTTCAATCTCAACTTCGTAGACACAGAGAGTTACGTTTGAAGCTCCAACACAGTACAGAGGACTAGAGAATTGCGTTGTGGACCCTACGCGAGGTTTTTTCACATGAATGTATTTTCCCTTGTTTTACAGTACGGCTACTATTTGCGTGAATTGCTACTTATGGTCAGTTGTAAGGTAACTGAGATATACGTTTATTGCCTTTTCATTGCTGTTAAAGTTGTATTCTCAGAATAATAAACTGCTGTGATTCCTTTTTGGATTGTTCGAAATGTTTTTATTTGAACTGAACTGGCTTAACTTATGTTTCGTACTAAGTTTTTGAAAATTATGCTTAATGTAGGTATTCTGATTTGAGACTTTTGTGTTTTCCTTGATATTTTAATTTCTATTTTTAGATCTTGGTATTCAGAATGAATGAGAATGGTTACATTATTTATTAAGCATATCAAATGTGCTTCAATATCTAATTCAAAGATTAATTACCGTTACAAAGTTTAACCATCCTTTTCCAGCAAACGCTTATGAAAAAACCCAGAGGGTTCAAAGACAAACAATCAGAAATAAATATTGTATATTTAGGGCGGTGACGGGTCATGCGAAATTAATTTCACATGTTCAAATTTAATCAAAACGGTCAATGTTCGAAGTAATTTTAAGTTTCCTTCACGCAATGTTAGCTAGAAGCATTTACTGCGCAAAATAGTTTGAATTCAGGGTCGCTTTGAAGTACTACGATATAACTTGTTCTCCAGTTTGACCAATTCTGAAACGTGACAATGGACTCCGTTTTCATAACAATGTTAATATTGATAATTTAGGAAACAGACGCTTTAGTAAATGTCTTCTTAAGTCTGGCTCACAAAATTGAATTTTCACTCATTTGTACAATTCAAATTTGGTATCTCGTGAAAAAGACACCCAGATTCAGAACAAGAATTCGAAAATAAAAAAAATGTTTGTCCTACGCTGGGAACGAACTCGCAACTAGTCGTGTACAGTGGGTTGGCGGTGGCAACCCTCGGCTATCCAGTCTGCCACAACAAAATATTACAAAAATGGTTATAAATAAAAAACATTTTTTACCGTCTTAAACATTTTCGAGACAATGGATGTACGTACAAGCGAATATAAAATTAATATTCAAGCACTTCTTTTGAAACCCTTTATGGAATAAAGTAAGATTTTCATTTTACTTACTTATATTCTTTCTCTGATTTATGAAGTTTTGATGAAGTTCAAGTGTTATTCATTCTAGGTCTTGGACAGTCATGCAACTGCAGCCAGCGTTATCTCTTTTGCTATCATAATTGTTTTCTAGATAAGGACTTGTGAAACTATGAAGCAAAATTAAATGTAGAGGTTATGTTTTCTGTGATAATTTAATTTTATAAATTATATTCTGAAGAAAAATTTCAGGCGGCGTCTTGATGATTAAATTTATATCTTGATATTTAAAAATGTAAAGTAAAGTTTATTAGATTTATAATACTAAATACCAAAGCCATGAAAAATAATATGTAAAAAAATATCTGGGAACTTCGCTCCTTTTTTTATCCGACCATTAAATTATATGGCAATATCATATAGTAGGAAAACTAATGAAAACATTCTTAACAAAAAAATACTTCCACTATTTAAAAATAATACTTGAGCTATGTTAATAGTATAGTTTTTTCCGCAGGGCAGCTTGTGGCGAGCTGTTTGTAAGTAGCGACACAACGGAACCTGAATGCCTCAGGGGGTCACTCTTTACGGGGACTCCCAGCTCTTTCTTGCCTTAACTGGCTGGCTAGAGAGGGGTCGCTAGAGCTATATGCTCGGGGGTAGAAGTGTCTAATGGCGTCATATCGAGGAAACCCGCTCCGGGTCTGTGACCCGCGATGGTGAAATCGGTGTCGCACCTCTCTACACCCCTAGCCGCTCGCACTGGTGTTGCCTACCTGCTGTCAATCGTGGCGGTATCATAGGGGGCCCATCTAGTAAGCGGCGAGTCACCGCCTGCCAATTTGTTTTGCATTACCATGTGTAAAAAGGCAGATGCCATAGTTCTCCGAATTATCTAAGGAACTGGTCAACATAACATGTGTCATTATACAATAGCCTAATGTTTTTTACATATATATTGCAGTAGTTTAGCATTTACTTTGGATACTTCATGTCTGTTCTCCCATAGAGCGGAGGTGAATGATCCCTAGTAGATGCCCCATCACACTATAGATTAAAGTTCTCTAGAAGGCCTCTGCACGTTGGACCTGAGTCCCCTTTCACGCCTTTAAAAAGGACCGTGTCGCTTCTCATGAAGTTAACCCGTGAATGAAAAGAGATATAAATAATAATTGAACCCCAAGTAATTGATCCATTTAATTTTTAAATAATACATTAAATTCGATTCCCTGACACAGTAGTTTAAATTGTATAAATTTACGACATAATATACATTTTGCAAAATATTGAAATCGGATTCAACAAAATATTTTAAAATATTTGACTCGTATTTATTCAATTCATAATTTTCAGTGTATTAACATAATGTACTCGTAAAATACTTACACTACTCCTTTTTTCACTTTTTCCCACCTAATAAACAAAATAGTCTAGTCACAAATTCTGTACATTTTCTTTGACTTCAAATACGTAGTACTGTAAATACCGTACTTTTGAGTACGTGAAAATACTTAATAGACCGATTCTATGACCATCATGATAGACTTCTGAACAAATAATTCAGAATAGATTACTCAACAATTTCTCAGTAAAACGAAAATCTTTGAACACTGAATTCAGTCTTGCATGAGAACGTACAAAAGTACGTATTTTTCTCACTCAAAACCCGGCTTACATTGTAACAAAGATAAGCGACCTGCATACATAGGAATGTCTTGCCTCGTAAGCTTTCCTTTTTTAAAGAAAATTATGTCTTGTTAATTACATAACGAGTAAATGTGACGAGAAAATGAGAGGAGCTGCTGAAACTGTGTTGAAACTTTCTTAAGGTTAATTTTCGCTTACAACGATGGACTTTGTTTATACTTTGTGACGTTGGGGTCAACTGTTATGACTGTTAAGTAAAAATGTGTTTAATTTGTATTTATACTATAGAACAAAATATTGACCAATATTTTTTAAAGACTAGACCTACTGCAAATATAAAAGCTTCTAATAATATTTATTTTCTAATTTAATGTATCGGAATAATCACTAAGACATTCGAATTTCATATCAATCAAGCCAGGACGGAAAAAAAGCAAGAAAAACGACAGAAACCCTTTCCATTCTAAACCAAAAACCCGAACTACAACAAAAATCAAGTAAAATAAAACGCGAACATTTTAATTTGTGCTAAAAATTACGCTTGTCTACAGGGCTTCCGTTTCCTTTGCGTATTCAAATGACGTCTCAGCCGTCCGTACAACGCTACCTTGGTTTGTGTATACTGCTTAGTACGAAAAATAAATTCTGGGTAGTGACAATGTATTCTGTATTCATAACGCAACAGACACGTTCCAGGTCTTTTAAATGGTTAGACTGAGTTATGTAGGACGAAACAGGGAAGTTTGGGAAGCAGTTTTAATAAAGTATGATAAAAAGGCTATTGTAAAAATAGGTTTCATAACAGGATTTTATTTTTATCTTTACTTTTTAAGATCCTAACATTTGAATCGCAGTTTTTCTTTGATGTGATTACAAAATTCAATTCTTTTTTTATTATTTTCGGACTAAAGTTACTTAATTTTAACCACTTCCATTATATTTTTCGAACACTAATCCCAGTCCCCAAACAATGTTTACCTATTACTTTAGCAGTAATCCTAATTCTTACTAAATACATTCACGTAATACAATCAGACATTTTTACGGCAACTCATTATACAAATCACAAGAATTTCTTTGAGAGTCTACTGTTACCAATTACAAAGTTGTACGCAGTGTATCGCATCCTCAGGGCAAAGTGACGTATACGTCAGTCCGCTCCCGTTCGCTCCCTATTCAGTACCACGCAGCCTCTTGCCGAGGTAACATCGTTCCGCGGTAGTTCTTCAACCCCCCCTCTATAATTATTTGCCTCGTTCGACCGAACATTGTCGTGTGGAGTGCAGTGTGTTATCGTGGTAGTGCTCTTCTATATTATGGCAGCCTGGTAGCTATTGGACTTATGGGTTTATATGAAAAATGTAAGTACATAATATTATTTTAATAAAATAAAGTCAAAAATAGTTAATATTTATCTTTCCTATTTGAAAAGACGAAAATCTTAAGGCTTCAGTAGAAAAGTTACTTCATGAATTATTTATTATATTTTAATTATTAAAAATATTAATACATATTATAAGATTCTCATACTTGTAAATAATCGAATCAAAATTTAAAATTATCATAAATGGAAAATCAAACTAGTCTTAAATATTTATTTGGGATGTAAATCTCTTTAGACAATTAGTGGTATTAGTCTTGTATAAGCCTAATACCTAAAAGTACATAATATATTTAGAATAATAAATTGGACACTATTTAATCACGAATAGAACTAAATGACCACTCCTAACTTGACGCACCTAGCACATCCTAAGTGTAAAAATTAACTATAGAAACTCCACTTTTTCTAAAAATATCAGTTTGATTCTACATCATAACATCGCTAACTATCGCTAATATAAACGCTAATAAATTATTAAATATTTAAAGCAATTTTTACCAATATTCAATCAAATGACACTTAATAATCTAGTGATAGAAAGAACATCAGACCTTATTTAATTACAAAAATATCCTATCAACAAAAAATACCAGGAAATAATGGTATGGCTTTTTTCAATAATTAATCTAGACATTTTAATAACATATACTAATATTTAAAAGAGGTACAAATGATTAACAATACATATAAAACTGGAAAACGAACAAACATCTAATAAAAACCATAAAATTAAAAGACGTTTCCTTGAAATCAAAGCTAAAAACAAATCAATCATTTTCACGGAAAACCGTTCTGATAATAATTGCCCTACGGTTTTTTATTGTCACTCCAATAATTATGTAAGCCTGTCAATGAAGACTCAAGGGCAGGGCAATCGTTACCAATAACCTTGCGGCCTATAATAATGATGATAGCTTTTCAGTGATTGCCGAACATATAACAAGTTTATATCGATCTATCGTATTTATTTCAAAAGCTAAACCAATATAAAGATCAACGATGTTTCGCTAAGAGTCCTATTTCGTAGGATCCGTCACATAGAACAGTTGTTTTCAATTCAATTAAAGTTCTTGCAGAAAACTAGAAAAAATACAATCATTTATGTAGAAAACTATGACAGCAAGATTAATATTAATTCTACTGAACCAAAGTCTGCTTGCCGTAAGAATCGTTCAGTGGAAATTCGAAATCTCTACATTGGAATAAGGCTACTTCTCAACAAATAAAAAAAAACACTTTTGAATGCTACCATAGACCAGAGAATATGTATTATTTACAAACTATCCATATAAACTTAAGTAATTATGTTAATGAGGAAATAATTTCAAGAAATACGGAAAGAAATGCGGAATCTCGGACAGCTGTTCAGATATGAAGCTCTATACATGGAAATAGTGGCTCTACCCGCATATTAAAGTATGTAAAGTCCTCAGAGTGATACGTGTAAGCCTTCACTTAATCAGGAGATCCTTGTATAGACTAATTTATTAAAACAATTTTTTAAGAAATATTCCATTTCCTTAAAAAAATATTGTAGTGTAATTTTAATCGTTAATAATATTTTGTCACGGTAAACTAAATTCATTATTTTGCAAAGATTTAATGGCTCTCAGGGAAAATTGGTCGTTTCCAAGAAGTGATTGAAACCGATTATATTTATAAGGCTTTGTTTGAACACGTGTATCCAGAGGCCAATTTTAAATCAAGAGCCTTAAGTTAACTCAAATATCTTACGCAATTTCCTACCCCCATAAAGCACAGGCATACTTCCATCTTTTTATAACGTTTATATGGACTTCATGCGCACTGAATTCAAATGCGAAATTGTTTACCGTGAACACATAAATATGAAAAATTCTTTTTATGTCATGTTGGTAGTAAGGATTTACTGTCAAGATCCGCTTTTCGCACGATATGTAGACAGGTCTGCTGTGGATTTAAACTTTGTTACCGAAATTGTAATCGCTTAAGCCTGTCGCCTAAAAATGTGTATTTATTTTTTATTTTATGAACAACCTTGGTATTTAGTGAGGATATTTTTGTTTTTCCTTTCAAGAATATTCTGTTGGGAATATTTTATTTTCGCAAAAAATATGTCTCGCTCTGGTGATAAATAAGATGTAGGTGTCTGGGCAACGTTTGCCGAGTCTTTTTAAACGTATCTAAAGTTAGACTCTTTCTCAGAAAAAGGCTACATACTAAATATATATTTCAATGTATTTTATTTTTCTTCTGATCTTATAGTAGGCATTTACTCTGCGTCTGAAAGCTGAATATTTATGACAATTTACGATTTAGCCTTCAAGTATGTTCGAGCCTAATAATATAAAACTGTCGGCAAATTGCGACGCTTTCCCCAAACTTTGGCCAAATAGTTACTAAATTATTCCCTCCCCACTGGTGTGAGCGCCAGTTTTTATTGAAGTCCTACTTTGACAGAAAAAAAACTTTTTGTAACTTACGCGAAATAGGATTTTTAATTAAATAAAAATGGGGGTTGTTTTCAGTCTTTTTGTGATCAATTTATATGCATGTAATTTCCTATAAAACCATAGACAATCTTTATTATAGAGTAACAATTCATGTACGAATGAATTAAATGGCACATATACCTATATAAAAAAATATCGAATGACTTCTCCCGCTTTAGGTCGAGCAGAAAGAAGTGTAAACCATTCCTGAATTACAAAAATACAGTTTCACATTTTCCATTTCAAAAACTCTTGCCTATCTAATTACCACTTGTCACAAATTCGAAATATCTACCTAAAATTATAACAAAGACTGATAAATATTAAAATAGGAGTTTGTAGAGTCCTTAATTATACCTTAGTAAAATAAGTTGTTCTAACAGTGTTGAAGTATCGATTTTAAATTAAATACTTTGTACATGTTTTGTATTACAAACTAATGGCCGTGTCGCCAGCTCTGTACCCGATATAATAATTAAGGCAATTACGTATCAAATAGGTAATTTAAATAATGACCTAGTAAGTAACTTGTCAACTTGGGGTAATACGGCGGTATTTTGACACGTATAAATGGAATTAGTGATGATTTGAAAAGTGTTTGTACTTATAGTGTCATCATCAGTACCACGAGAATAATGTAGAGGTATTTAATAGCTGAGAAATAGTGAATAGTATGGTCAATGTGGTCCCTTTTTTGTAGAGCTTGAGATTTTATAAAAATATATTTAATGACAGCATTTTCACCGTTCTTGAGTATAAAAGCGTGAATTCATAAATGTACGATACCGTATTCTATATATTTCGAATCTTTAACCTTATAATAACGCCAATAGCCATATCGGCCGCATGGCTTAAATAATCTCACAATTCTTATTCTGCTTCCGAATTTCTCGGCTCAAGACTTGACCCAAATGCTACATAGCCGATATTTAATTTGTAGGTGGAAAACTGTTTGCCTCATCATTCATTATGAGAACTTCTCACGAACTGTGCTCGTAGCTGGCATTCATACTGAAAACTAGAATATTTTTCAAGGTGAAAATGAATAAGCGTCTTTGCGAAAGCGTGCCTTATTTGAGTTGAGTCTTTTGAACTATTAGTCAAAAGTAATGCCTTCAAGTTTTGTGATCCGGAAGAATAAAAAGACGGTATAATAGAATGATGACATTTAATTTCATTTATTATGTACTATCGCTCATATCATATAAAGATATGATTACATTTTTGGATGTCTTGAGCTTAATGCCATACGATGATGTCACTAAATTTCTTGGATTTAAGAGCAATGATTAATAATTACAAGATTATTATTTTTCGATAAAGATTTTGTGTTAAACTACTGACCAAAAACCCCCACAATTCGCTATCTTGAGTCACCTAGATCTAGTTCACGCATTATGCGTTCAAATTTTGAGATGCTTGACAAAAAACACGCTTAAAATCATTTTATTTTAAAACTCTACATTTTTTTTCAAACTTTAAGTTAAGATATGTTCAAATATTACACTTAACCAAAGGATGCAACAAACAAAATATAGAGCGATAGTAGCTCACGATTCAAACGCTACAAACAGGAAATGTCATGATGTTGCACGTGCCAATTATCTCGAAACACTCGAATGCTCGGTATTTCAACGTATGAGATGTCAACAAACGGACAATGACGTATTTCCACTGCAAGTCAGTGAAAGGATCTTTTGAATGGAGGACAATGTGTTGGTATCCAGTTTGTTTCCTGTAATTAGTACTTATATGCCTTCAGTTATTGTAGTGAGCTGTTATGGTATATAATTAAGTAATATATTATTTTTAAATTTGTTTTGGGAGTCACACACGTCTTGCAAGTGACAAAATGTTTTATTCTATTAATAGTTTTCTGAAGTACCGTAATAACAACAAAACTAACACATAAAATCCCTGGATACTATGGCTTAACAGTACATAAGACTACTCTACAAACTGCGGACTCGACAAAACAGCAAAGTAGCGTGAAAACTGCAGAACACATTTTTATACAACTATTTTTTACTTAGCAAACCTTACGAGTATTAATGTCTTGAAGCTATTACAGCATGTTCTCAGTTCGCAACGCAACGCAGCTCGCAGCCAGAGCACAAAAGTAGCGAAAGCCAAGCCAAGCCAGTATTTTCTATACATTTTTTGCGGTTTAGTAGATAACCGCAACTTGCTTATTACGTAGTAAGTAGATGTGCTTTTTGCGAACTAGTTCCTGACCCACTTCAGCTTTCGTGACGTAAATCGAAAATGAAATTTTATTCGCGATGCCTGGATATTATGGCATTATGTTTTCAAACACCTACTGGCCGGTTTGAAATTTGCTGAGAATATTCTGAGCGCGTGATTAAAGCTGTTCATTGAACTCGGATCTATTGAGTATAGGTAATATCATTGTATCTACAAGGTATACAATCTGACTCTTTTGTTCAACAGATATTGCGTCGAACTGTTATTAAATAGCATCAAAACAAAAGACGCTTTGATATTTTACATTTATAACTAATCGATTGCTTACTACATGGTTTGTAGCTTTCCTTACTATAAATCTTCCAATATCTACACTTATCTATAAACCATAATCGTAAACGCTTATTTACTCGTTTCCTTATTACTTAATAGTAACGGAACCGTGAAGCTAACACATATAAATACAAATCGTTCTACGTCACAACATGACATATGACAGGCATATAAAAATGATATATTATTCTTGATATTAGTTCATGTTGTCGTAAGTCCAAAAAATAAAGAGGCTAACATGAAACTTGAGCATTTAGTAACAACAAGCCGCACGCTGAAATGTTCTGGTGAAAACGATCTCTTTTTTTTCCTTTAATAAGACTCCCACATTAAGGAATTTATCCTCTTGTCGTGTAGGTTTCACAAATATTACGAAATGCAAACGCATGCATAGGGATAATACGACATTACAACAAAATCATCGAAATGTTACTGAGCGCCACGCCTTTTCACAAACGTTCACTTAGCTTGCTGTGAACATTTTGCCGATCAGAACGCCGAGCATTAGCACGAACATGGTACACGGTAATGTTCGAGAAAAGCTCAAGCGTGTCACAACCATACGGAGAACCTTTATTGTATTCAAAGTCTAAGATCAAGATTGGGAACGGTAGTAACAGTAGTAAAATAGGTGAACGGTCATAAAATGTGGTATTTTATTTCTTCACAAAATTAGGTTAAGGTTTTGTTGTTCGTATTTAGCTGTTACCCTAATCTGTTGAACAGAAAAACAATGTAGGAAAACATACGGTTTCATTACTACTCGATTTTCGGTAAGGCTAAAAGTTGATTATAAACAGGGTTCAATAATAACATGTTTTGTACGTAAGATAGAATTTTTTTTTAATAACTTTAGTGATATGATTAAAAAATTAAATGGGACGGAACAATTAGTAGGAATGTTTTTTTTAAATAATTTAATTTAATGCAGTTTGGCTTAACCAATTTCATACACGAAAAATATTTACTAAAATCTAAAACTGGATATAGCAAATTAAATCAAACCAAGTCTTTAGTGTGTACATATTACAGTATACTGTAACGAATCAAGCTCTCCAAATCCACTCCCAAAATTGAGAATGGACTCATTTTTCTGTACAATCACAGACATATTGAATACAGAAAGATGTTAGAAAATACAACGAATACCTATATTCAAGTCGCTTTATTGAAAAATATCAATGCAGATCTATTGGAGTATCGTAAGACCAGGCAACAATAGGAACAGGACAAAGACCAAATTTCTCCCTATATCTATCTTTTCTAAAGAATCCACAATGTCCAATCCCGTAGGGTTTTGAAATTCTTGATAAATGTCTTTGACCAGATTTGATGTCATTAGTTAGAGTGCATGTTGTATGGACAACAATCCAGCATTGAACGATTGTTTTTGACTGCTAAAATAGCCGATGGGTTGGTCACCACGCCAGTCTCACTATGCGCAACATGTGCCAGGTTTGATTGCCGCTTGGTTTAAGCGTTTGTGCTTTTATGTGTTACTAGCTGTTGCCCGCGACTTCGTCCCCGTGGGTAGAAGATATACTCGTAAGTCATGATTTATACCTGCCCTGTTTTTTTCACTGTTTCCATTGTATCTTCGCTCCTATTAGTCGCAGCGTGATGGTTTATAGCCTTCCTCGATAAATGGTCTATTCAACACAAAAAGAATTTTTCAATTTGGACCAGTAGTTCCTGAGATTAGCGCGTTCAAACAAACAAACAAACTCTTCAGCTTTATATTTTAGTATAGAAGTATAGATGAATAGCAGCCGGGTGGATACACAACGGCGCTTAGTGGCAGGGTTCCGTTTTTGCCCTTTGGTTACATAAACCTACTAGTAATACTTTGGGATCAGCTAAATTAGAGCTAATACTATAAGCTACAACAATCATATCCACTTACCTAGTAATTAAGATTGAGAGGAGAACTATACCTAAGTACTAGCCATCCGTCGTTTAATTATTCCCCATCTTTACTTTTTTCCATTTTCTCTTAAATCCGTTTAAAATTTCCTTCTTTTCTCGTAATTAAATCATTTACATCATTTCGACCGCACTCAGACAATTTAATACAGCCTGCAAAATTAAAGGACAAAAGAATTAATGTCGATCCGATTTGCATATTTACATTTTTTTAAATAGCGGTTCCATTTAAAAGCCCAAAAAAAAAAAACTTTTAGACGCAACAAGGAACATGGCATTCTGACGTCCTAATTAAAATATCCAACTTTGTGGAATAGCGCACTTTGAAGAGTTGAGGTATTTTTTTTAATCATTTAAATCCACTTTCATTTGTCGTTCTTTTTTTTTACTTTTTATTTTTTAGACCTAATTTTGTTCTTAGATGTAAAAAAGGAGTTGTTACACAAATTTAATAAAAATAATTGAAATTAAGAGACATCGACCCGTAATATGTATTTAGAAATCGAACAAACTTTATGACCATCATATATAAGTACCTATAGATTTATATCGTAGACTGCAAATCTCAATCCAATCACAATTTATACCTGAATTGAAAATATACCTAATATTTGTTCGTATACAAAATTTGTTTGTTAAAATAAAACATGTATTTACAAAACTGATTTTGTTACCTTTCCTACTAATTAAAAACCCTATTTCTTTGACTAGAGAACGTTATAATTAAGTATGAAAACATAATTATACAGAAACCATTAATTTGATAACCTGCTTCGTAATTATGGAACCTATAATTGTTATTGTTTGAGAAGGGGTGGTCCTGAGTTATTTTCCAGTCCTTTAATAACTTATGTCTTACCTATCGCCAGTCTCTGGTGAAAGATGCTAGTTGGCTTCGCAACACAAATAGGCAAAAGAAAATGAAATCGACCATTGTTAAACTTCATTTTTTATGTTATATTTGTTATATCAGCGTCTAGCTTACACGGTTCATGAGATACAAACTTATCACAGACAGACGACCTTTTTACCCTTGTATGAATTTGAAACTCCAATAAAAACAAGAACAGCTACAAAAACCATATAATAAACGTCAGGTCAGCTAGCACATCAATAATCACAAAAAAAAATAAAGCAATACAAATTTATTTATTTAACACCCAGACTAACAACTAGTCGTAAATTAAACACAGAATAAGTAATGAGGTTTAGTATATACGATTTCTGGCTTGTTAAGTACCGCTTGGTGCCAAGGTGTCACTTCGTAAGATCTACATGTCATTTGAATTACACGATGGTACTGCCAGAAAACGCCCGAGGCAAATGGGTTAAACAAATCCACAAAAAAAGTATCTGACACTGACTTACGGACTTGTATTTAAGTAATTTAAACTCGGACGTACCCACTCCCACCGCGCGATCGAAAATAGAACTGTCTAACGTATCTGGATTTAATTTAAAGTGGGTGTCTGTCACGAACATTTAAATAGTTCAAAAGTCCAGAATAATCAATGACTTAAAAACTTTTCGAAATTTTTGTTGCTTTTTTTTATATTTCTGAATATACGCAAACTTGAAAATATTTTCTGATATTCATTAATAATCTTAATTTGGGCATTGTTTTCATTTATAAAAAAGGTGGAATAACTTGAATTTGTTATGCCGTCTATTATTAAGATAATATAAGATATATTTATTTGTAAGAATATGGTAATTGAGATGTTATAAAAAATTTCGCTCCATAATATTCTGCCGTTTCCGGCGTACAAATATTTGAGGTGTATAATATAAAAACTGTTGGTAAAAAATAACCAATTTATGAAAGTAAAAAAATTACAAATTGACAAATCGAAAATTTGTTAAATGTTTGCTGCTAAATATTTTTCGAATCTGGCAAAAACTTATTAGTTCTAGAACCTTCAAACTTAATTTATCTAGCAATCTGAAACGTTTATGAAATCCATTTATCACGCTCGATCAGGCAGCTGTGTCTCACAACTCTTTATCGCGCAGACGTTGAAAAACCATCTTAGCAACATTCATCATTAATAACTTGTTTAAAATTTGAGATTTTCATGGAAGAGTAATATTTTTGTTTTTAAACCAAGTAAAATTAAACAAGCTAGAATGGTGATCAATATCTCCCTATATGGAAAGAGGTCTGTGCCCAACAGTGGGACATTATATAGGCTGTTATTATTTATTTGACCAGCTCTGGTCATATTATTAGAGAAGAATAAAACAATTTGACACTTTTAGAGCTTTTTTCATGAATACTTCTTCCTCCTTGGAGGAGGAATCGGGTTGTTCAAGACTCCTTATGTGTAAACCTGGACCGCCGTGAAACGTTTCCCGTATTTAGTCAGGGCGCGGCTATGCATAGCAATTCTAGAGTATCTTGGTCTCTACATTAAAGTCATAAATCCTAACCTAAGGAACTAAGTAGGTAATTGTTTTACCTATGAGCAAATTCACAAAATGTAAGCAACTTATTAATATTCACAAATGCGATCCATGTAAAAGGCAAAAATATTGTGTTTTGCTTAGGAGTATAAGAACAATATCCTAAAAGCGTAAGTAGATTTGTTTTACGTGTTTTATGTGATTATATTTCAATCTCAAGAAACAGTAGGTAAATAAACAATTGAATATTTACCTCAGCATTTTGATTGTGGAAATGTGAATTCTGTTTCTCTGGTTAATGGAATTGTCAATGTTAATGTTCGAACTTTAACCTTTAGGAAACATTACAATGTCGAATTTAGTACTTGTACCGTGAGTTGTGGGAGTGAGACGTTGTTATTCGACGTATAGTGGCGTCTCGTTCACACAACACAAGTCTGGCGTTAAGTTCTTATATAAGGCGCGTTGATTTCTCTAAATATAACAACACTTATAGGTCAAAGGTCGTAAATTGATCGCGATTTACGACCTCTGACTTACATTTACGATTGAGTTTTGTTACATGATCGATCGACAACGGAATCGTAGGATTTCTAGAACCATTACTTTGATTAAAATATTATTATAGCTAGATCTAGAAAATGGGTTCTAAGTATATTTCTATGAGGAATTATTAAATTATAGGAACGATGCAAATCGGTTACAAAAAGACATTGTAGTTTAAATATAATCACCAGTCTCAACCGTGTTTTTATACTATAACAAAAGATTTATAATTATTCTTTATTTTTTAGTAAAATTCACCACAAAGTACAACCCGAGAACATCACAACTCGTTATCCTAAAAGTTATACAGTACGTTCAAAACGAACTGTCATTGTGTATTCCAAAAGAAGATCCAGTGACCATCACCGTCAAATAAAATCAAATTACATATTCAGATAGAGGCCGCATTGGTACAGGAACCTCCATCATACCCTTGTTTCCATGTCCTCTGACATCCCGTCAATTTACAAGTGAATACAGAAATAATAGCGCCGGCAGATCAAAAGATTCCCTTTCAACAAAACATTTTATTTAAATGTTACTTATAAGTATATTAAACATGAAACCGACCGCAATATATTTCGCGAGAAACATTTTTCCAGAAAACATACTTAATAGCATTTAAGTCTGTAAATGGTCTTATGAAATTAAATATGTATTTTATGAAGAATACTGGAATTTCAATATAACTTTTTCTCGTATTTCTTATTCTTCTTTGTCTAACAGAAATCTATCTCTGAATTCTATGAAGGTTTTCCTGAATAAATAATGGCACTAAAGTTCAGACTTGTTCACCTTGTTATGTAAGGCTTTATAAACTAAACTCTATATTATATTTTGTTTCCAAGAATTTCTGGCCTCTTTTAAGTTCTGAATTAAAGAACTGTTTCATTTTATGTACCTGCATATCAGAGTTCGTATACGTATAAATGGAAAAAAAGAATTAATACCTCTTTCAGTGAAACGTCGGAGACACTTGCATGGAACGTAATAAACGTGTTTTCAAGAATTTCAGAAAACAGAATACTTTGACTTGAAATAAAAAAAGGTATACAATTCAAAAGTTCAAGAAATCAAACATATTGTTAAAGCACTCTCTACTATGCCAAGCGTTTGCCAATGAATTCTGTAATCCCACTTGAAAAGGAATTTAACGACACACCTCAAAGACCATTTTTGGAAGTGTACTCTTTATGATCAAAGATTTGAGTCAACGCGATATTTGATCAACAGTTTTTTTCCAAACCCCGTCCCATATTTGTTCACACCTTTGTCAACAAAACTTCTTACTTCTTTATTTGCATGTAACGCGTGAACAAAGGAAAATCCGGGATTCGCCAAGTGAAACAAGTTACATTTTTTTTGCTGTAGTAAAGCTGATAATTTCCTAAAATCCCTGTTGTACGTTTGCGCCTCACGTTTTGTCGGAGAAAAATGAAAATGTACATATCTTATGAAGTACTCTCATATCACGTTCGCTACGTTATTTCTCAAACGTACCTACGAATAGAATTTCTTCTATTACTCTAAAAAGTTTTGTAGAATAGTAATGTTCAGCAGTTTGCAGTATATCATTCGAGATTTTTTCGAATTGACGTCGACTGTTGTGTTGATGTCTATGTGTTCATTTAATTCAAATGTTTTATTCATGCAAATCATTTGAAACGCTTATGAACAATCATGGCGGCCAACATCAATTACGTTTTGTTCATTTAAGTAAATCATAGGCTGTTAAATTTTGTTTCTACAATGGCGTTTATTGATTGCTATTTAATGGAGTAGGTAGTTTAGAATCTGGACTGATAGAAAGTATTTTGATAGTAACCATCGTGAGAATGATGTTATACGAGAGTTCGACTCGCGATCCCGCCATGTCAGCTCATGATTACTGACTCCGGTTGGGTTAGCCTAGTCGGACTACCCCAATAAATACTCGTGAGTAAACCGTTATCATTTAATAGTCAGAAAGTATATTTCTCGAAAATTTCTTACTTATTGTTACTTAATACTTAAAAGATCCGAATAAGAGTAAGTTTATTAAATCTCAACAAACTGCCTTTCAAACCGTAATAGAGTTTGAGTCAACCCAAAAACTGCTTCAGTCAAAGAAGATTGATCAACCTCCTGAAAGAAAGAGTTTGATAACTTGATAAATAAGCCTTGATGTTAGGGGCTATCTACAAGTTTGAATTCGTAATTTGTCTCGACTCTAAGGCCTGATTACTTTGCAACATTCTGTATGAGAATTGTAAATGAGTTTACTTCTTATAACTCGTCATGCATATGTTATTTTGTTTCTTATGTTTTTATTTATACTCGTTTCTTTCGTTTTAGTTATTACATATATATTATTTTATTATAAAAATAGATATAAATAAGTGTTTAAATTTAGTAGCGTATCGTAGATTGTAAAGCGAAATTACAGCTAGGTTATTTCGATTTTCTCTGACTTTTACTATCGGTGATAATTTCTAACAATTCTCCAAAAAAAAAATATTACGTTCTTTAAGAACTAAATCAATATTGATGAAAAACAGACCTTCATCTGACGCAATCGAGTACAAATAAAAACAACAGCAAAACGAATAACCAATGATAAAGAACCTTCTTTTATATCTCAAGTTCCCAATTTAAACGTTTAAAAGAATCTAATAGGTTTTAAAACTCAATCATAAGTGAAAGCCGTCTAAAGGGATTTAGCAATTCAATTCAGATTATCAAGTCTTTATTACTCCAAGATTGAATTGATGTAAGAATTTTATTTAAGCATTTATAAAGAACAAATTGAAAACGTCGTCTGTATTTTATTTGTATAAGATTTTATTTTTGAATTCGAAAACATCAATGTTTTTTTTTTCTTCGTTCTATTATGAAACTATCGGATAGCAGCGAGACGCCGATATACACATAAATCATTTGACTAAAATCTGAGAAGGTCAAATGTTTTTTATCTTTACGCACCACAACCTATTCTTTTAAATTTGTAGATATCAGCGTTAAGTAAACCTTTTTCCTTAATTAAACACCAATTAATCACCACACCACACGACAATCGATATAATAACCAACCATAACAAAAATGCCTACCTTTTTAATAACTTAGTATTATAAACCCGTTACCGATCGTAACGAGTTTATAATAGCTTATTCACGACGCGGGTCGCATCAAACTCCATTATCCCTCATATTGAAAACCGTACCTCGGAATATGTAAACTATCTAAACACTTACCACTAGTTGTGGCTTTTCTCCTCCGGCTAGCAGAGTGCCTACTTAATTTCTCATACACCTAGAATCACGCGCCGTCATATAAAATGAAAATTGCCCCGTACAATTTTATAAGCTGACTACCATGCAGGCTGTAAACCACAGCCTCGAAACTTCGACCGTTGCCAACGGAAACATTTCTTATTCAGAAACACGCACGAACCAATTACGTACATTTAAATTATTAAGTAACATATCTAGGGGCAATCTAAGTTGGTCAACTATTTTGTGCGGTTGCTTACTCAGTGTAAGTATCTCATAACACTACAAGTTTCTTCATTACATAATATCATGTTCGTGTATTCTTGTTCCGTAACGTTGTATTTTGGAATCGTTTAAGACAAATCACTTTGACACTAACGGGCTCTGATAGCAGAACCGAGTTCAAAGCCATTTCGTTGTAATCTACAGCATGAATAGGCAATAGCGTGAAATCTATACGATAAATTGTCGCGAACCTAATAACCTTAGCACTTTTGGGTAAGTTAGATATTGAAATTCAATATGCGTTTGAAAAGTAGATTGAGATCAAATGGAAAAGCTTCTAAAAGAAGAAAAACGAGTGAAACTTAGTGTATTATGTTCAGGTCTTAGACTTTTTAAGAATTGATCTTAAGAGATTGACGTTGTTTTTGAAAATTGATTTTTATTTAACTTATCAACTGTAAAATGTGTATATCTATCGCTATAAGGCCTAAACACTGAGAAATAGGTATTGTAGCGTAGCTCTAGCTAGGAGTGGACCTTGATAGGCTGAATAGATTGTTGATTGAGGTTAAAAAAAAAGTAAAGTAATTAATTCTAAATCCAAAATCTCCATAACCACTTCTTGCATCTCTACTTTGGTTTAAATAAACTGTAGAAAAAGGTTTTAATCCTTAATATTCTTTTTTAAAGGTAATCGGCGAGCGTGATGCGTCCACGCCTGTGATGTCTCTAATATGCAGTGGGACGGACTCTACTTCGTGTTTCTAGCGTTATGCTGCCTTCACACTGCATCTGGTAATAACATATTCACTTACAGCCTTTTCGAACCTATCCGTGTATTAAAACCCTTTATAATCCAGTAAGCCTACAGACTACCTTTTAAAGGAATATTATTGTAGTGTGGAAGGGAGATGACGCTCAATATCGTGTAAAGCGCTGTCTCACTTTCACACCTGCAATAATTTTACTTGAAGGGTTATTTAGTATGAAGAACTAAAGATCTCTTTGTTCGTCTCTAAGGAAACCGTTTCATTGCTAATGTAAAAAGGTGGATAGAGTAAATGGCCGTAAATGAATTACAAATGCTTATAGTTAGCACTATGCTTATCATACTTAAACAATGTTACTAAATAATGATGAAATATTAAAAAACACTATTAGTTTTGGCAGTTAGTGCATAGCATGAGAAAACGCGAAATTGTAATTGAACACTGAACGCTTTAAAATCTTAGCGAAAAATATAGAGCAAAGTAAAATGCACCTAAATATTGGATCATGTAAATAATACAGCTTGCATGCAATTGCACGATTGCCAAACTAATTTGCAATACATTGCGGTACCTTAATAAGTATTAATCCAAATTTTTCTAACTAAAACACTAATGGAATATTAAAAAAATAAAAGTCGATTGGTACGAAACTTTGCAAATGCCAATTACATAACCGAGGTTGGAGCTCTGTTGCATCCATACTTTATTGATACGGCGGTCAGCAAACCAATATCTTGTTAGTGTATCGACTTTTGAATATTTGAAACATTTGACCCGTATTCACTGCATATTGCTTTATAAATTGTGATTTAGATAGGTGGCCGGATTCGTGAATTCAAGTTTCATTTTTTAAATTCTACCTTACCGACGAATAGCATTACGTTTACTAGAACAATATAATATATACTAAGCGAGAAACAGTTGACAAATAATCATTTGTAGGCAGTAATTATTATCCTTCAACATTTACACTTAACGGGTTAAGTGCACTTAGCAATCCGTCGTTGATTCCCGTAAGCAGAAAAAATAATTGTAATGCACTTTATCCTACCTTCCATGATGCTCGGTGAAAGAGTCCCCTTATAATCTAGGTACTATAATGAAGTTACTGACGTAAAAATGATTTCTATTCATTCCGCTACTCAGCAAGAAACGCACTTTATCGTTCTGTTAGAACACAAGCATTGAGTTCTAAAGGAACTGTTTTAGATATACCTACCAAATAAATTATGTGACTATCATTATACTAATACTGAAAAAAAAAGGTTTTACAATTTTATACTGCGGATAGATTAAGTTTAAATAGTATGTTAGACTTTGTGTGAAATTGAGCACATCAATCTGTAAGTATGTGTGTTCATTCACGTTCTTACCTCTTTAACTAAAATAAATAATAAAGAGTGTGCATGATCCAAAGCGGACTTCGCAGAGTTTGAGCAAAATATCCAGCCAGCCGGAGGTTTTTCGGGCGTTCAGTTGCCAAAGGATGGCTCAAAGTCACGTCCGAGACGTATGTACGTCCAAGAGTGTGAACACCATACTACCTCAGCACTACATTGAAACATTAATCCGTGTGACGTCACGCTGATGGGCATGTCCGACAGTTTGATCACAGCTTTATATTTTTTTCTTACTTGTGAATAAAGGTACCCATAATTTAAATAATAATAATAATAATAATAATAATAAAACTTTATTGGCATGAAATGTACAAAGCATACAACAAAATATTTAGTAAATCTAAATGAGGGTATACACAGATATATAGTTCTTTACCTCCCGTGCTAGTCAAGACTGTGTTACGGCAAGGTAAGATTCTCGCTCCAGGAAATACCAGTCGTATTCATAAAGACTTACAGAACATTTTTCTATGAATGTTCTTTCTATTTGACTAATGAATAGAATGAATGCCGATAACAAAGTTTGCACAAACAAGTAGTATATGCAAAATAGGTGTAACTACAAACTTCTAAGTTCAGAAATTGTAAGTTTAAATTAAAAAAGACATTAAAAAGATGCTTACAAAACAGTTCCTACCATGTATTTAAATTACATTTTTGATTTTATACGTTATATAAATTACTGAAATGTCAAATAAATTTGGTATAATATATTTAAGTAGAATATATTTAAGTACTTTCAAATGTTTAGTTTGTGTTTTAAACGAAATCTGCTTTTTTCAATTATTTTTTGAATGTTCAAATCAAAATTATTTTGAGACAAATAAACATTTCTTTCTATACGAACTTAATATCAAATACTATCAATTACTGAAGATCAAAGTAATACAAAAACATGAAAAAGAATCGAATAAATCGGATCAGAAAGCTCGAAGTAATCGGCGAATATACATGATTTATATATGATGAATATACATACCAAAAATATAAACTTTTTCTTTTTAAACTCTCTTAAAATTAACTACCTTTACGCTATTTCAATTACTTATCAACTTGCACATAATATGAATTTGCATTTCAGAAATAACCAACAAAGTATCTTTGTGGGCATTACGAACCTATTTATTGGGAAACAGCTTTAAAAAGGAGCTCATTTGCATCTACCGACTCAATTGGTTTAAAAAGATCTTTAAAATGTCCCAGAAAGATTTAAAGCAAATTATGAATCAAACGTTGGCATTTGTGACATTGCAATAACTTTTTAAATAAAACATTGTGTTTTTTAAAAAATAATACAAACAAATTTTTGCAGTCATATTATCTGTCTTTCGCATATAATGACAGCCTCTTCGTTATAAAATTTAACAATAACACCAATCTCTATAAAAACCACTGTTAGGCCACTCCAATCATATAGGAAAGGTTTAAGCATTGATAGCAACGCTAACGCACAGCGAGTAGGCGATTTCAGAATTCAATATTTCGAACCCATTTTACCTCACTTTGTTTTTCTCACGTCATGTCAATGAGGTCTAAGAATAACATAAAGAAATATAAAAGTGACTTTCGCGAAAACTCTTTTCACATAATTTCATTTAAACTCAGATTTTCTTTAAAATGTCTTTGTATAGGAAGTAATTTAAATCAAAAAGTCGTGACGAGAGATCCGAAATACTCTTAAGAGCTGAATTTGAAGATTCATCTAAAGTAATCACGAAAAGTTAGGAGTTAAAAGTTGGAAGTCAGTTATTAGATTTCGATTCAATAAATTATCTTGATGAAATTTCCATGAGATTACAAAAATACATATATGAAGAAAATCAAAATAGAGAACGAAAAGCAAAATAATAAATACGGATTACTTTTGCAAGATACATGATAATACCAGAAATCACAATTAATTGCTACTGCAAAATTTATAGTTTAACATAGAAAAATTCTCCATACCAAACATATAACTAAAAAAATACATCCAGGAACAAATGCTCCTTACCTGTCTACTCCTAAAGTACGATAATGATCTCCGGTCGTATGTTAAAGTAAGACGTATTTGTGCAGAACCGTTGCGCTTTCCTGAAGATTATCGAACAAATGTTGTCCGAAGACGCCGAAGCGATGAGAAGGACAGTCTCGCGCTGTCCAGAGAGATATTCAAAAACATCACGAAGCAACTCCGCGAAAATATCAAGCGTGAAGGGGCAACTGACAGAAACGATCATTTGTTACAGAGTAAGTATCGATTTTAGCGTCCGCAGTAAGGGCTGTTACACATAAACGCGATACGACGTCGTAACGGAACGCTACGCTGGCAAAAGCTCGTTTGTTTGTAAATAAATACTTGTATTTACATGTCATCGTAGATACTATTGGGTATAATATTAATAATTATAATATTAATCTGTTTAACTGTCAACGAGCTTTCCTGAAAATATTGAATACGTATTTTTCATTTGATACACAATTAGTAAGGAAGTAAGGAAAATTAATAGCAGTTATGATGATGAAATATGCTAGTAAAAAGTTTACTGGTAAGTGACTTCACCCAAGATTTAATTTTTTTTTCGAATGAAAATATACGTTTTTAATATTTTTTCTGTCTGTCTGACGAAATAAACAGTTATTTTGTCAAATATCTATTCCGACAAGATGTGATGTACAAATATATATACAAACTACATCCTCATATTTATAAAGCAACGTCACAAATTTTCGCTCTACATAACACGCTGCGGCGTCGTATTGTATTTGTGTGAACTGACCCTAAGTTTTGGACGCTCTCGTTCCTATTTCCATAAAGGAATATGATTCTGCTTACTATCGTCTCGGATTGGCGTGATATTATCAGATTTTAAACTTTTGCACGACTACGATCTTATCGCAATTGAAATTCAGAAAGCGTTTCCACTTTATTTAAAGAGTTTTAATGACCTGATTATTCTGCATTAATAGGTTTTCTGAATTTTCTGGTAAATTTTTTGCAACCAGTCCAATATTTGTTGCTTACAGTTATGTGATTAATTTTTAATTACTTTATACATCATGGTTTAATCAGGTTTCAAATTATAATATAAAGCTGAAAGCTCACAATTTTACTTAATTAAAAAAAAATGCATTTGGGTTTTAGAATGTATTTCTACAGTAATACCAATTTACCCTTGGTCTGTTTTATTATTCCGTTTGCAAAGTCATTAAAGAAACTTGAAAGTTCAAAAGACTAAGTAGCTAATCAACAAATTTAATTACCTGAATTCCGAGAAACGGATTCTAAATTTCTGTAAGATAGTTGTCTCAACAAACTAAGAATCGTAATTAAAATCTACCACGATCCTTGTCTTCGTAATTTATGTTACTTTGTTATAAATTAATTCTTAGCAGCAATAAAACAAATCATTTCAAAAGTATTAACAGATAAGGGTTTTATTCGTCGTTTCTAAAAAGGTCGCTTGCTTTGCATAGTAATTTCACTGACAGTATACAGTATACTTATACACGCAATGCAGATTACTCCACAAGTCAAGTTGTCTAAAAATAAACTCAAAATATAAAATTTTATTTCATTTGTTTTACACGACACCTTAACATTATTATTATTTGCACAGTGTTCGCTTCAGGCATATTCCACATTTAAAATTATGATTACTTTTGTTTTTTATTTACTTGGCAATAGTGTTTTTTTTTTCTTGCATTGGTGTGTGTGAAGTTTAGATAGTAGTTTTTGTGCTTTTTGGGGCTAGAAAAATCCTTATTTTAAAATGATGTAATGAAACCTCGTGTATGTCTAATATGCACTTGATTAAATCGCATCATTACAAAAATCGAATTTCATCTTTCCAAAAAAATCCCCAAAAAAGAATCCAATATCTAAATAATACATTATCTTTTAAACAGATAAGGTAGAAGAGCCACGGCCTTATGTCCCGTACCAGAGTTATCATGATCACCATCATGAGCACCACTGGGGACCATACTTCGAAGAGGAGAAATACACGCAAGTGACGGCCCATGTGGGCGCCGAAGCCTTGCTCAATTGTAGAGTCGTCATGCTCAAGGATAAGACGGTAAATTGTTAATTATATTTCATTAAATAATGTAGGTAAGGGGAAGTTTGAAAGAGGCGCCGTTTACAGAGATACTATGTGATGCCGATTTTCATGGTATATGCATGATATTTGGAGGAATGAGAATCATGTAGTGTGGAAGGTGTTGAGCTTGGATGTGGATGGATATAGGAGAAGAGGACGACCAAAGGAACGATGGATGGATTGTGTTTAGACAATATGGCTGCAAAGAGTGTTTCTTGTGAAATGATGTCAGATAGAAACCCCAAATGAAATAATTGGGACAAGGGCAGGAGAATGATGAAAAATAAATGAGGACTCTTATGGTTCGAAATGCAGGAGACCTTGAATAGCTGCGGATCACAAAGGACTGAGTTGATTGATTTATAAATTAAGATTGCTAATCAATCGAGTCTTGGATAGATTGCATTTTCTTCGGCTATTTTCTTAGTCTTTTCTACCGTTCCGTAACGATCGCTGGCCCACTTTAGGGAAAGCCTTCAGCGATTTCTGATATTATACATCAGAAACGTAAGTCCCTGATAAGTGATGGCTTTAGTCTGTAAGATTACTGCAAATGTCTATTAATGACATAAGATCAAACTTGACAAATCAAAGAAGACTTTGATAGCAGTATGCATGAAAATTCGAAATGTGGAAGTTTTCAGATCATATTATCGCTTTGGTCTATATTCAAAAATAGAATGTGGAAGAAAAAAAAAAAGATTTTTCAACTATTTATACGGTCAGAAATGAAGTAAGAAATTACGTGGGGTAGTGCAACCTTAACTGAAAAGGTCAGATTGAATTACTTATAGCTTCAGTGACGTTGAAGCGCTCCTAGAATGTAAAATCATTTTCATTAGACTGAAATTGTAAGTGGTTTCATAAGTCCTCCAAGTATTAGTGATTAAAAGCATAAGAATAAAATTGTATTCATTGTGGAAAATTGCTTTTTACAAATCGAATGTCTCAATTTAAACCGATTTTTTTTTATATAGATCATGTTTTTTAGTACAGGTGTCTGTAAATAAAAATAAAAAATATGTTTCTTTGAGTATATTTTATGTAGCTGAAAAAGAGGTTGTCAATCTTTCATGTTTGGGTCCTTTGTATGGAAATGAAACCAAGGGCTTTGTAAAATAAGAAGAAAGGTAGTATGTTTAGCGTAAGGATAAGGGCCACCTGTAATGAGGTGTAAGTTTAGGTAATTATGATACTTTTGGGTGTTTAAAGGAAATAAAGCCAAAGGTCAAGTCGTTAAATTGTTTTAATGAAATCTAATCGAGCATCACCTTTGTGGCGAAATTGTTGTGAATTTCAGTTACGTTTAACTACAAGTATTCTTTCTTTCGTATAATTAATGAAAACGATAAGTTAATAAAATAAACTAAAAATATTATTTTAATCCTTTTTCATTTTTCAAACACCGTCAGTATTATCTAGGACAAAACAAGTAATGATGTTCCGATATTCTTCCAAACTTAAAACATTGGTTACGACAATCTTGTATTGGAAGCAAAATTTGTACAAAACAACGTTTTTTTAATCCGTGTCTCTGAATAATTCTTCTTCTTCTTCTTTGTTCTTTAACCTTAATTATACGTTTTTAATCCAGGTGATGTGGTTGCGGAATACGACGGAGTCAGCGCAACTGCTCACCGTCGGTCCAGCGTTATACGCCGGCGACAATAGGATAGCAGTAAAGTTCCAATACCCGAACAACTGGAGGCTCAGTATGAATCCAGTGAAGTTCTCAGACGCTGGCCACTACATGTGCCAAATATCCACACATCCCCCCAGAACAATATTCACGAACCTCACTGTTCTACGTAAGTAGATAATTTATAATTTAGACTGGTTTCTTTGGCTCCTAGAGTAGTATTATTCAATTTGCATAAAAGATTCCGCTCTACGCTATTAAGAGCGATGTGACACTATGCTTAAACAACTGCAACAATATTATTATCACTTTTAGTCAAAAAATTAGGCCCATGTTGGCGTAATGGTCAGGGACTCTGACAGCTACGAGTAAGTCAAAGGTCGGAGGTTCGAAGTTTTCTCTATTTTTTGGGTATTATCAATGTATTTTTTTTAATATATTTAAGATTTTTGGTTACCATAGTATAGGCTCTGCCTAGTTTGAAATCAGATGGCCTTGAGTTGGTGTGAAAAAGTAGGATCTATTTGTTGAGCACGCTTTTCTATCTTTTGTTGAAAGCTTTAATTAAGAATCTCTATTGTGTGTTAGTACTGAGATTGAAAAGCTTCTTTCTCTTTATATCTTTTCTTTCAAGTTTGGTAAGGCCGTTTCGTTAAGCCTTAATCACATCAGGAAATATATTTTTCCACGAAGATATCTATTTTGATTGTAGAGGATTTTAAATTACTACAATTTCTTCAAAACATTTTTTTATATAATAATAGTCTTAGGTAAATAAAGGTGACTTCCTTTACTTAATTATTTCTAATTTTGTACCTTTCATGAAAAAGCTGTAAACCCCTCAGAAAAGCCTATGTTGTCTCTTTCTTTGTACAAGTAAATGTAACCTGAAAATTCTTCATTTTGTCGCAATAAGGAAGTAATTCAAATTTTCTGAGGTCCATCATATTATGAACCTGAAAATTACAGAAATACAGCCAAGTGTGAATTTTTTGAACATAAAGTTCCGTATACCTATTTCAACCTGTATTTTTTCATTTTAAACGTGTTGAAATTTTTCTCATGGATCACGTAATTCAAATATTATATTTTCTGTCCTATAGAATTCAAATACGACACAATTCTGTGTACCATTGAATGTCTCTTTTAGATTTTTTTTCTCAAAACAGGAATATAATTATGTACTTACCTTGACTTCTTTAAGTCTACGGAATTCTAAAACGTAACGTAAAAATTTCATTAATTTGCCAAGAAAAAAAACTCATCTTTCTTTTAAGTAGCTAATTAAATTGAGGTCTACCATTGCCTAAAAGAACATTTCTTTCAGCTCCCGTAATATCCATCAACGGCGACGAGACTCACGATGTCAAAGATAGATTTTACAAAGCGGGTAGCGCTATAAAGTTATCTTGTATCATATCAGAGCAATTCGAGTCATCTATACCTACAAAAACTCCACTAACAACACCTTTGCCTGCAACCACATTAGCACCAACTACAACAACTGAATTAACAACAAAAATGAGTACAATATTCAATAGAATAGATTTAATGATGAATAAGAGTTGGAGTGTAGAAACTACAACGGTTACAACTACAGTTAGTGTTAGTACTACTAAGAGAGTGCCGGTGACTACGACTGAGTTAACAACGCTTAAGCCCACAACGCCCCCGGTAGAGAATAATATTTATGGAATCGTTTGGAAGAAACAAGGGAAGGAGTTCACTGAGAATGTCACTTGGAGGAATACAAGGTGAGTTGAATAACGGAATGGAAAGATAGTGAATACATAATGTAGAACGAATCGTATAGTATCAGATACTGAATTCAGATCGTACGGTTTCTTGAATTTTGGTATTGTTGATGAAGTGTAACTTTGTATAAGCTTTTATCACTAGCTTTGATAAGTGTTAAAAGAGCGGTAAATGAAATTTATTCAATTTCATTACTTTTATAATTAAAGTTATCCTCTTTGACAACTTTTCCGTAACAAATTGTAATTGATACATTTTTTTTACAACGTAAGAATATATGATAACTTATATGTAGTTAGTAGCTAGTATATTTTGATTTAACTAGATTATTATGCTGTTGTCTTTATTTCAGTGCTACAATCAGCGTAGCGTCAGCATCACAAAACGACAGTGGGACCTACACATGTCACTTACAAAATCACTCTCAAGTCACAATAAATGTACATGTATTGATCGGTAAGTTTTACTATTGAAATCTTGCCTATATTGACGTGTAAATGATTAAATGTGTTGCAATACCCTCTTGCCAAAGTATTTTCGTTCGAAATTTTTATTTTAACCATTCTATTTTATTAAAATAAGATTCGATAAATTTGAAGACGACAAAGGTTAGATTCATCTTCAAAACTTACTTTTCTTAGATATTTAGAGAAGTGGGTTTAAGGTTAAAAATATGTTTTTGAAAAAAACTTGCTATTCATCAAAACAACAATAAAACTTCTATACCAAAATATAAACCATTTCAGTCACAACCACACAATACGTAAATCGCCCTCTACACACACATTCATGAATAAAACAAACACAAACTCGTAAATCATTTCCTTACTATCGATAATGCGGTTAATAATGTTCGTTGCGTAAGCCATAAACGTTTTATCATACAATGTACTGTAGGCAGAGTACACATTTTCAAACTTTTAAACAAGTTTTGCGGTGTGTATGCGGCTTTAGTTTTATAATAAAAACTCCATGCTATTCTTGCCGCAAAGTATTTCAATATTAAATGTGTGGACATTAGCTTGTGTGTTCTTTTTTTTTAATGTATATTATGGTTTTAATGCTGGTTGATAAGAAAAAAAAACATTAAGACCGGGACTCTGTGCATCATTCTTTGAAAAAAAAAACAAATTTACTTTTAAATGTATTGTGAAAGTTTAAAATGTTTATGCTATTAACACTAGCCGATTAAAGTGTTATTAAGTCGAGAACTCCATTTGAAATTCGAAATTGTTTGAAATTATTTTGTCGCTTAGAATGACGAAGACATTTGGACTATTTGGACAAAGATATAAATTAATAATTTATTGTTTCGGCACAACTTTGGCGCTGGTAGTTTCGAACAATATAATAGAATAACAGACATATTGAAAACTTTGGTGAAACTTTAATAATTTGCTTCTCTTTATCAGGCGAGAATCAGGCTGCAGTTCAACACAACACTGGGAACAAAGGGACACTTTTCTGGCAACCCCGAGACTTGACTTTGGTGTCTCTTGTTACTCTTCTTTTGTTTTACCCCTGATCGTTGAAAAAGTTTTTAATTATGATATCAAACGATTTCTCGTGAGTCGCGAACTGAGCACAGTTTGCGTCGAGGTAAAACAAATGAAAGCCTGGTTCCAACTATATTGCCTTTCAGGCTTTCGTAGTGTTTGCTGATATCGAAACTATAAGATATTTTTACAGAATCCAATGTACTTATAGACATCTTTTCACGTTATTAGTAAAAGGAAGAGAGCGAGGAGAGGTGATGTAAACTAATGTACATAAAGACGTAGGTTTACAATTAGCTGAAAACTGTCTGTAAAAATATTTACATGTAACAAAACGATATCTTTGACCATGAATTATTAGAATTATTTTAACATAAATGCCATGAAAAATTAGCTTAGAAAAATAAACGATCTTTTGAATCTGTTGTAAAAAATGAATAAAGAAAGTTGATTCGTTTTTAATCTGGTACTTAATTACTTTGTTATATACGCCGATGCAAAAAATACGAGTGATATATTAAAATTTGACGTTTCAAGACAACGCATAAAATGCTCATAAAAATATTGCTTTTTATGCAAGTTCTATCAAAAATGTGATTTAAAAAATGTACATATAATTTTATTGTTGGAAAATTTGAATATTAAAAATTATGTAACGAAATTAAATTTTATTTATGTTATTTATTTTGATTAAAACACATGGTGTATTTAGTTCTAAGACTTTATTACTACAAGTAAGTTTACCATTACGATGTAGACTGTAAATAACGATTTTGAAAATGGTAAATTTTATTTCGAAATACAAAATTAAGATCCGTGTAATATCTGTAGAAAATAAATTATATTTAAACGTGTATTTTAATACAAAATGTACAGTTAATGCTACTGACTTCTTAATCTAAGGAATAGATACCTTTCTTGTTTGTTATATAAACATAGGTATAAAACAAGGCGAAGCCAAAATAGTCATTTAATCTCTAAGATATTTTATATGTTGTTGCACATTTTTGTTAATAATACACAAATTTCTCATCTGTAAACAAAAGAAAGACTATGTTAAATGACTGTAAACTATGAAATAAACTTAAATATATACCGAAAAAATAGCCAAGACTTTTATTTTTTACTAGCTGTTGCCCGCGACTTCGTCTCCGTGGGTAGAAGTTATAAGTTATGATTTATACCTGCCCTGCTTTTTTCACATTTTCAATTGTATCTTCGCTCCTATTAGTCGCAGCGTGATGGTTTATAGCCTAAAGCCTTCCTCGATGAATGGTCTATTCAACACAAAAATAATTTCTCAATTTGGACCAGTAGTTCCTGAGATTAGCGCGTTCAAACAAACAAACAAACTCTTCAGCTTTATATATAAGTACTAGCTGCTGTTGCCCGCGACTTCGTCCCCGTGGGTAGAAGATATAAGTTATGATTTGTACCTGCCCTGTTTTTTTTCACATTTTCCATTGCATCTTCGCTCCTATTAGTCGCAGCGTGATGGTTTATAGCCTTAAGCCTTCCTCGATGGATGGTCTACTCAATACAAAAAGATTTTTTCAATTTGGACCAGTAGTTCCTGAGATTAGCGCGTTCAAACAAACAAACAAACTCTTCAGCTTTATATATTAGTATATAGATAGTATAGATTAAAAAAATAAAATTAGATTAAGGGTCCCATTACTGAACGAAAACCAGTTATTAGCGTTTTAGAATCGCAACGCTAAGGGTTCCATACAAATATCCTAAAGATACACAAATATCAAATGTCACACTCCAACAATTGTTTTTTACCATTCTTGCCGTCGATATTTATTTATAGTTAGACATCCGGATCTACAGAGCCGTATTAAAGGCAGAAAAAGAAAGTTTTTAAGAAGTAAAATAAGCCACACCTAATTCAGAAAATTCAAAATTTGGTGTTTTGTTGTTGTGAAATAATTACAATTATGATAATAAGAAATATACACTATTAAAATGAACAGTGTGCCACCTTCCTAGCACAATGTCAATTTTGTTTCAAAAGCTCGTATTAATCGCACTGACAAATAATTTATTTCTGAACTGCAAAAAATCTGTCTTTGAAACCAAAACTGCTGCAGCATAAATGTTACCATAAGAACCGAAGAAACCCTTTCAACGGAAGCAATGAATGCAATATGATACTAAGACTTAAATTATAATACAGTGCTGCGATGCGGACAATATTATCTTCACCTTTCAGGAAGAAAATGGGAAAAGGGTTCGGCGATGTAGAAAATCAATTATACAGCTGAGCTCAAAGCGTGATAAAGAAGGCTCTGTGATGTTTCTATTAACAATGAATTGGTTGACGCTGTTGTCCCTTGCCAATCTTCATCGTATGGAAATTGGTTTGGAGGTGAATACCTGAGCTTACCTTTGTTCAAATTCCTTGATGGAACTTTTCCTCATGTATGGTAACTCGATTTAGATCGATAGGTCTCCTGTGTGGTATTTTACATCAAATATTTTTTTTTGTTTTGTGTGGTCTGTCTTGATAATTGAAAACTTTTAAGGGATACATTTTAGAAAAGCGGAATATATCAGACGTTGTATTATACATTGCTTATTTGCCTACTTATCATTTTAAAGAAATCCTGAAACAAAAAAAATAATAAGACAACGGCTAAGCCTTAAGCATCCCACGCCTTTAACTAGATCTTGTGTACAGAAACTTAAACAAATGCTATCGCAAGAATGTTTTGTAAATAAAATGAAACACAACATTACACATTTTTTCATTCACGAAAAAACTTTACGAAGGCCTTATTTTGCACAAAAACAATGAACCAAGCTTTTGAGTAAAAACATTTTTATACAATAATTAGGTCGTGACGGACTCTTAAACAAGGCCCTTTTAATCTGCCCGCATTTTGGTGTAAGAGCCACTGATAAAAAATCTAAATGAAATTTAGGGTTAGCAATGTTCTCTAGCGTGTATTTTTTATTCTGAACTAAAAAATCAAAGAATCTATAACACGTCAGTAATTCTTTAATTTTTAATACTTCAGAGACCAAAAAAGCAGACACACATAAAGTCTGGTTAATACTATTAGTAGAAGTCCGTTGTGAAAACAATATAAATTCACTCTCCATACCTACGTAGTATAAAATCCAGTTGAAATATGTAGAGCGAATTAAATCTGGCTAGACTGACAAATACCTCGGGTAGGTACATTATTACTTGAATCGTTATCCCCAAAACCTGAATATTCAACACACTTAATTACTAAAGACTCGTCATCAATGTATTCTAAGAGCTCTTAACGCAAAACTGTAGCCCACGTGAAAACGAGATAGCATGCTACGTTAAAAGTCGTCTCGTCTCGCTCCCGCAACGCCAGCACTCCTAATTGAAGAGTTTATACTAAACTCGTAGAGCCTCAGAAATGTACAAAACAAAATGTCGTTTTATACCCCTAACATTTGAAATGGACTAGTTTGATGTTTCAAAGGCTTGTATAAAATGAAACGGCCCGAAGTGGAGCTTCGTGACAGCCCTAAAAATTAACGGTCTATGCACATCTAACAGAAAATCAGCAGCCAAAAAGCCTTCTTTGATAGTAAAGGTATATTTCGTTTGTCGGGTTTGGATTTCAGTTTCCCTAAAGTTTATAGGTATGTATGAGGTTTTTATCCATTGAACGATGAGTCAAATTGGTAGAGATGGGTTTGCGTAAATAAACAGCGCTAGAAGTGGATGGACGTCATTTTGTAGACAAACTTTCGGGAAAGGTGGAACAATAATATTTTGTTAGTTATTTGTGAACGCGACCCAAATATTGTCTATGATATTTTATGTCCGGTTGGTACGGCACAGATATTATATTTTTTGAACTTCTACGTGGAAATCGTCTCAAAAGACTTTGAGAAGGATGATTATAGATCTCCATTATGGCCGTTTTGAATCGGGGTACGGTATAAAAATCACTGTAGTCAGAATAGCTTACCGATTGGTTAAAATACAACCAAAGTCTAATATCTGTCAAATTTCAAGTAACTCCAAAATGTGTAGCCAAATATCCTTCACAACAATTTATCTTCAAAATTAATAGTTAGCGCCATAGTTTAATTAATTTACATGTAAGTTGCGTAATTACGTAGAAACAGTATTAACTATAATCTGATTTAATATTCGGGGTTCAATCGGTCGAAATTTTCTTTCTGTCAAAGAAAATGTGAATTTTGCGTTAATAAATAATAGATTCTCTATTTAAACGAAAGGGAACATAAAATTAGAATAGAATACTAGTTTATTTGTTTGTAGGTAAATTTATATCTCAGTCTTCTCAGTGCAATATTCTTCACTTACGTAATTTGGTTAGCCCAAATAGCTCCTAGCATTAAGAATTCAAACTGCATTGACAGTCACGCATGATTTAAAAGCATAGTGAGATCTAAAGATGGCATAATCTCAGAGTTTTATTTTCCTAGTAAGAACTTTAAAGTGTTTAAACATAAAATCCTTGGTTAAATACTAATAAATCAGCATGCCCATGTCTATATTTCATAAAAAATATGAATCACACGCTGCATATGAGTGAATAGCATGACTCTACCTTATATAATTATTTATCAAAATTACCAAATAACATGACAGCCAGACGATAGAAATGCCTACAGAAATGGGAGACCACTCGAACTATCGAAAGTAACATAATATCAAAACTATTGTGACGTCCAGCCCTGGGGAGAATTTCCCGAACGTTTTCAAGGCTCTAAGGGTACAAAACTCTATAGTAACATTTTGCTTTGAAAGCCCCTTCACTTCCATCCGTGTGATATCGGAAACCTTTTTGGATACCGCTACATGAGAGTATGGTTGCTCAAAATCTTTGTACAATGAACGCTAAGTAATTGGATATTTAGGTATATTAACTAATAGAAGGGTTTCAGTATTGACTTGCTATCTGAAAAAAGGGTTTTTACAAGTACTTTTTTTAGAAGCGTCATTTGACCTCATTAAAAAGGAAATATTTAACACGCTAATTATATGTTCTTGCAAAGTCTACTGATCCTATAAAATATTGGTAACAGAAATTGTCTGGTTCTATCATTTGTAAAAACGGCAGAATTTACTATGACCATATAGAGAAAACTTTCTTATGTATAATGGTGAAAACCAAATCATACATACCTACATTTTGGATCAATATTCTGAGTCCACCTTCAGATAATCTACGTTACATTTACCAAGATGCATTCGCTCTCGGGCTCTATCTCCCAACCCACAAAAATACCTTTTTATTTAAATCTAGCTGCATAAGTGAGAATATTAGCTAGGCACCTTAATCTTGCGCTGAACCCAGCTCTATATTTTCCTGTAAAGCTCTCATATAACTCTGACTTTATGTAATTGTACCTACGCTGGAGTCGAGACATTAGTACGGCGTGTTGTTTGTCATCGTACATTAAAGGGATTTTAGATGAACAATGTGGTGCTTACTTGCAAAATATTATGTAGGTCTTCAGGAAAGCTTGTTGTAATAATACTATTTTCGCAAACTAAATGCAATTTGGTACTGGGCCTTACTCATATTACTGATAATAAGAAAAGAAAAATATTACTTTTAAATTGTGACTTTCGAAACAAGTGTAGTACTGTTCTGAGGGCCTACCACTACAAAGTCGGTTTTCATTTGTGGAAAAGAGACGCGACTCTACATTGTATAATGTCGCTGTCTTTCTTTTACAATCGAATAGGTCGTTCGTTAGGAGGAGGTTGTGTAACTTCTTGGAAGATCTCTTTTTCAGGTTTGTTAATTTGAAAGAAATAAATGTATTTTTTTATAACATTTTACCCACATGAATAGTTTCAGACCCAACTAGAGTCCTTAACCATAAGCTGATGCAGCGGTGGGGTCAGACGAACAAGCGAAATAATTAATAATCTTCCTCAGGAAAGCTATCACCTAGGCAACCGCAGTCCTGGGGTCAACGTAGCCTGAACCAAAAAAAATGAAATCGTATTTGCCTTTTACATAACAGTTATAAATTGAAAATAAAACATAAAAGTTAACAACGATTTGTAATTGTGATTTGTCTGTACGTATTTAAGGCTTTTTATTTGCAACTGTACATGACGAGGGTTTAAAATTAAATTGTCAAACGAAATCCGTTTGATATTACTATGGTCCAATATTAGATATTCAGAAACATTAAAATTTTTGTATGACCTTGTGACACAACGTATGCTACTTTTAATGAAGGTACTATTTCTTGTTTTTCGTTTCATAATCAATAATACCAACCCATAAATGCAGCAGTGGTGGGGACAGGAGTCTTCCGATGTCGGGAAGTTACAGCTGACACACGCTAGGTTAGTGCGGGTTGGTGATTTTAGATTTTAAAAACTTTATCTTTAGAATACTAATTCCTCACGAGTCGTTCCTTTTCCGTTTGTCAGTGGTGACTAAGTAACAAAAAACACATGACTCTGTCCACACATGCTTGTCTTGAGTCTGGGTGTCTTCATGCATATTACCGGATTGGCACATGGATAAATTCCCTGTATTATGGATACGAGCGAACCTTGAAAATATCTATCACTTAAGCTGCAGTCTCAAGAAATCGTCAATGAGCGGGCAAACAAGTGTGATGATAAAAACTCATACAGAAAATAACGTTATTACAGTGAGACTTTTCAAAATGATTTTCATTAAAAATCCAACAATAAACAAACTCAACTGTTAACCATTTAAAGTAAAACAGAATAAATTACAAACACAAGAGTAACAGTAACAATTCGAAAATAAATGATAAATCTATTTTGATACATTGAGTTATATGAACCGAAAACGTTAGGCTGTTATCACGAGCCTGTACGTGATATGAAACAAAAAATAGATAGCTCTACTTCAATTTAGTTTGCACAGCTTTTATAGTCCATGTTGTAGACCTAACGTATGTCGTAAATATAAGAAATAAGGTTGTCAACTGACCCTAGTAAATCAATGTGCGTATCGATTTTGGGACTTTCTGTTGAATATCAATTTCTCGTGAAAGTTTTCGTATGGAGAGTAGCAGTGGACGTGTTATTTATTTATAAGTGTGCATGTTTAAAAAGGGTGACATTGTTTTTAGGGCAGTTAAGTTTATAGGCCTTTATTGATGTATCTGTCTGATTATTATTTTGAGAGAAATTTATAGTGCTTAATAAATATTAACATTAAATCACTCAAAAGTTAACCCTATTATCAAAACTCCGCTCTTTATTCATCTTTCCATTTGACATTTCCATTTTTTTATTTATGTGTTTCTTAATCTTCTTATAAATGATAGCAACTTATAAGAACAACATTACTTTTATGATTGAAATACAAAAGAAAACTGCTAAAAACCTGAAAGATATATATTATTATACTGGCTGAAAAATCGGAATCTATCTTTTCAAAGTATCTTTAACCAATTTAGATACCATATAGTATTTTATAGATGAGGGTTTATGCTCGTACCCGACTCATTCTTGCAATATTTTTAAATAGTTACGACTATTTACCCTTTTAGCCATTTTAGTACCATTAGTCCATTCAAAATCATACGTTATCATTGATCGTAAGGCCTATAATTATTCATTCCGTCTAAATTTCCAGGGCTAGTACATTTAAGCTGTTGCTAGGATTTAGTTGAATAATGAATATTTATTAACGGATGTCATTCATCTCATGAATAGTTATCAGATTTCTGTATAATATGTTAACCATTAGTATACAAGAAACGTTAACTAGAGAACATTCATTGATATATAAATTATGATTAAATGCGTTTTTTTTAATGTATGATATTCATAGGTTAATTCGTAAAACGTCAATCTTGAGACAGACAAAATCTTTTCGATTTCTGCTTGCGTTTCGAAAGTAATATCACAGATAACGGTGTTGAAAGTCACGTAATAATTTGGATCTGTGAATGAAAATAGTCTTAAAGTCGCTAAGGACTGGAGGAAGAATCGAGGTTCTTAGAACCATTAAAATAACTTATTACATTTTCAAAACAGATGAACCAAATAATTCCTGATCATTATACAATTTTTTAACGTATCAAATAATAGGTCCTTTAATTTCACATACTTATAGAAACAATGTGAGAGCAACATAACTTTCGAATTTATATTTCTTTAAAAATGCAAACATTTTTATACTAACCGGAAAAAAACTCGCCTTAAAAAAGTAGAATCACGATTGTTACTTATATTATTATTACCTCACTCGAGTATCACGGCCCACTCGAGATGGATTTGCCAAATGTAATCTTTTTTCTCGGTATTAGTTGCTATCTCCCTAAAGGGCCCAACAATCTACATAAAATTGTTTATGGGGTACTCTTACTCATTTTTATGTTCATGTGTAAATTTTTATAGCTACCTAACTACTTATACTTGTATTTTCAGGATCTTTGAGATTTTTTTTAAATGGAAATATTAAATGTTGATTGTTAACAACATTATTATGATAGTTTCTTGGTCAATTGTACAAATAGCAAATGAAGCAGTTTTTTTTAGGTAGTGTTAAATCAAATGAACTGTAAAGGTGATTGATTAAATGGCTTTCTGTAATTTATAATTAAAAAGCTGTAAAAGACTAAAAAGAAATTAGGAACACATTAAACTATCCGTCAGGTTTCTCCCAAATAAAGACCAGCCAATTTCTTAAATCAAAAATATTAATTAGTATATACCTACCGATATCAATTCCCCGGCAAATAAGCCAGCAAACCAAAAGAACAATCGTATTCAGAACCTTCTTTATAAAAACTTAAAAAAAATAGCAAAGACACTAGATGATTTACAACACAATGTAGTCTTCAAACATCTCAGATAAGGTGAGTAATAAAAGCTGGATTTCCAGTAGGTACCGGTGAGTTATTGCGGTCGGTAGCTCCTTGGAATCTAGTCTTGAGATGTGAAGTGAAGTTAAAAGGGTCGGTAAAAAGTAATGGCTAGAACTCTTACGGAACTTAGGATTGTAATACACCGCGTTTTATGAATACCTTGTTTATTTAGATAAGTTGAAGACTAGTGCTTTTGTTGCTTTTTAAATGTAGTTGACTATCATCATCATCGGTCTAGTCTTTTCCCAACTATGTTGGGCTCGGCTTCTAGTGTAACCGGATTCAGCTAAGTACCAGTGTTTTACAAGCAGCGACTGCCTATGTGACCTCCTCAACCCAGTTACCTGGGCATCACGATACTTGGTTAGACTGGTGTAGTTGACCATTTTGTTGATAGGTTTCTTAACTTGTAATGTATGTCCAGATCAAATATTTTTCGTTCACAGAAATGCTGAAATGTTGCGTTGAACCCGCTAGACGTAGTGAACGGTGCTCTTGTCCTGCTGACCACACGAGTAGTCAATAATTATAAAATATAAGATATCTTATGAAAAATGTGCCTCACGCGATATTCCGATAGTTTTTTAAGTCACTTATGAAAGCACTTATTCCAGCTACACAACAAAGAATATTTACTAGACTTGTACTCATGAATACGTGTTATAATATTCCGTGTATGTGTGTCAGTGTGTGTGTATACAAGTAGTAACTAATTATGTTAATTATGACTAAAACTTAGTACGCAAACCTAACTTGAAGATGTTTGTGCGAAGTACTTGTGTACATATTTGGTATTTAAACTTACTATATTAAATGGTGATTAGCCAACTGTGACGAATGTATATATTTAATTAGGTCACGTGTTTGCTATGGATAATAACACGGGCGTGTCTACAATCTATATGATATTCTATCTAGTCCGACGGTGACCTACGCGGAGTTTAAAAGCTTCATGATGCCCAGGCAGTTGAGTAGACATAGGTACAATGAATGACACTAGAAGGTTTATTTTACTTTTCAGGACAAAATAAATAAACAATATAAATTTGCTCAGCAAATATATCCGCTTTTGGCGACGTATATTTTAATTTTAGAAAGCAAAGCAGCTTCTCAATAACTCATTAGAAGTAGACCTTCTAGTATTCACTCAGATAGTTATCGACATTCTAAAATACCTATCACCACTTTACAATAACACTTATAAATATAAAATCTAATTTGAAAGTGAGATAGATATTAAATTTTTACATTTTAACCAAGTAATTGGTGAATGACGAAATGGCATGAATACTTAGATTATTATAATCGAAGATAATTTTGACATAAATGGTTGGTGTTAACGTTGTTCGAGTAACACATGAATAACGATATTTTAAATTGATCCGCCAACTGCCATAGAACTAATAAGCGATCTGACATACGGTCCGCTCTTGGAGTTCTAATTCTTCTGTACCCCGTTTTGAGGGAAAACTAAAGCGTCTTAATTACGTTAATTAATTAAACAATATGTTTATTTCTTTTTAATGGCATGGTTATCTGTTATTTGAGGAGCTCGTGGCTAAGCTATAACCGCATAAGTGATTCGATCACAGGTAAAGCTATGCTTGACGCGGTTGGTCCATAAATGGGTGACCATCTTTGTCATAACGAGTTCCTCCGTGTTTCGGAAGGCACGTTAAATTGTGGGTCCCGGCTGTTATTCCTACATCTTTGACAGTCGTTACAGGTAGTCAGAAGCTTGAAAAAGTCTGACAGCCAGTCTAACCAAGGGGTATCGTGTTGCCCAGGTAACTGGGTTAAGGAGGTCAGATAGGCAGTCGGTCCTTGTAAAATACTGGTACTTAGCTGAAACCGGTAGGACTGGTAGCCGACCCCAACATACTTGGGAAAAAGCTAGGCCAATGATGGTTATCTGATATTTGTGGTACATACTACCTTAAAATGAATTAACTTCCACATAATTATGGGTAAAGTATGAAATCTGTACATATATCACGACGTGTACATAAACGGAAGTTTTCGAATATATTCAGAGGAAAATTTCGTACTTTATCACGTCTCAAAAGAACTTTCTTTCTTAAGAGAAAACTTTACTTCATTTGACATTCATGGAGCATGAGGATCTAAATAGTTTCTGTGAAATATGTGAAGCATGTGAGAGGTTTGGAAATAAATGATGACCGTTGCCAGTTATTTTGATGATATTATGTAAATATGTTCCTGAAAAGTCTTCAGTTCTTAAGTAGATATTTGTTTTAAAACGACTCTTGCACTAATAATCTACGGAGACTGCGTGGATAGCCGGATGGTTGAGGTCACTACGCCAAACCCACTATGCGCGACGTGTCGTGGGTTTAGTCCCCGCGTAGAAAAAGCGTTTGTGTCTGTGAATGGGTGTCTTTTCGTATGTGATTTGAATGTTTTGCGAAACGCCACAGGACACAAGGATTTAATTGTTTAAAGCGAGAGTTTTTTTTTCTTTCATAAATTTAGTTCTCAAACTGTCTAGCTTTAACAAGATACACGGAAGGCCGATTGGTTGACGGACAGCGGAGCCTTAATTAGGATTCTAATTTTACCTTTTCGGGCGCGGAATTCTAAATATTCTATGTTCATGTAATACTTATCGCGTTTCATTTGTTGCCACACAACAGATTTCAATGCGAATATTTGAAAAGGCCAAGATTCGTTCGAAAGCAACATTTAAGTACCATTTATTTTTATTAGCAAAAAGGGTTTATTATGTTTAAACGTTGAAATGAAGGTTCAGATGAAAGAGATGGTGACAATTACGCGTTTTATTAACAAAAGTTAGAACGTTGACCTCTTTCAATTAATTCGATTTTTATTAAGTAGTATTGGCCTTATCCGTTTTATATTTAGGTACTCATGAGAGAGGAATCGTAAAGTTGTGAAGTGAAACGGTTAAGTGCGAGTCGAAACAGAAAATAAATTTGCCGAATAAATTGGTCATCCATCAAGTTATTACCTACCTTGGTAAGTACGGTCATTAACTTGAACTAGCCGAAGCTAACCTAGATGAAGCTATAACAGTTTACGAGGTACAGCCTGGTGATAGACGATGGGGCAAGCTTATCAATGGATAGACGAGGTAGCTTTCGTTATAGGGTTTCGTTTTACTTTTTGGTGCGGAACTCTATGAGTAACTCCAATATAGAAAATTGTTTTAAATGAGAACGAAGCAATGAATCCCTTTTATTAGTCAGTTTTCTATTGCTGGAAAGTTAAAACAATGTATTCAGGAGGGATTTGTAAAATATTGGTCTCAGTTTCAATTTATTTCGTCTAACAACGATTCGCAACTTTACAGACTGAAACATAGCCTCTTGACCTAAGGCGGGCAATTTGTATCTTGATTCCCATGAGACCAACAAATTTCAAAATGTTTGCCACTTCGAGTAAATGTGTTTTACAAATTAAAATTCAACAAACCTATTCAATCATTTTGAATATAGTAGATGGAATACACACACAGCCAAAATTAAGAACGGTTTTTTATGTGGTAAAAAGGCCTGTAACTATATAAAAATAAAATTACATCAGCGCCTGTTGTGTCTGTCATCTAAATTACGACAGAACTAAACTATGCTTAACGTAAATTTTTATTTATAGTATTTGTGATACTCGTAGCAACTACAAAAATGCATCATTAATTATAAAAATAAATACACATATATAAGACAGATAGACGGACAAAAGAAAAGACTGACAGATAAATGCGGAGACTTAGTAACCGAAACAACCGTTTTACACTGAAGCACCTATTGTAGGATGTTAAGATTACAATAACGTAGACAGGATCGTGCGTGCAGCAATTAAAGGGTATTATCGTTGAGAACATTTTGCAGCTGTTTAAAACAAGACTAACAGTGATAGCAACCACCTATTATTTTGACAGCGTGTCGGTAATCTTCTGCAACTGTCATTAACATTTGAAATGATAAATTATTGAAATTATCTCAATGATTGCTGGCAATCTGCAATCTGCAGTATTTTGGGCCGTTCACAATCGGCACTATCTTTAAAAATACTGCAAATAGCCGATTGCCCGATTACGATGTAGTCCCTTATCGCCTTATATTTTTACACTAATCTACAAAATTATGCATAAAATGTATTTTTGCTGTTTGACTGCAAACCTACTACTTATGTGCGACATGTTGCAAGTTGGATCCTCCAATATTACAAGAGTTTGTGTGATCCTCAAAAGCTTGTCCTGAGTCTAGGTGTCTTTTTGTATTTGACTAGTAAGTAGTTTAAATAACAAGAGATTGCTAGCAACTGCTGTGGCGTATAAACGTTTTTAACACACGCAACCTTCCTGACTAACTAGTTGCAGCGTACTTGAATGGTAACCTTGTTAAATCACGATGGCACTGCTACTTACCGTATAAAAGAAGTACATTGAGTATACTACTTTCATGATATTTAAAAGACTGACTTGCTATGTTTTGATACAAGCTGCCAAAGAAAAGAAAATGACAATAAATATGTAACTCAATATAGAAAACTCCTTGTCATTTTCCTCGTGACTTTCGAAAAACAAAATGGAATTTTGAATAATGAAACAACAATAAATTATTGTTTGCATTCTTTAATAGGTAAATCTTACCCTTAATATGAGTAATGACAAATTCGCAATTAATCAAATCACTTGATTAAGTTTATCGTTCATCGAAAGATACGTATCATCTAATCGTTAAAATGTTGTAGGCCGAAATTCAAGGGTGAATCGATTATATTATCATCTTCGATGTTTGGCTATCAGTAAAACAATTTTACTTTCTAGGTATAAAATTCAGATAAATCCCATCTTGAGGTCCCACAAGTATTCTATTTCTATCCACGCCTAGATTCCGGTTAGTGTTTTTGGATGGTACTACTCTGAATTTCCTCAATATCTTCGAGGTGCAAAGAGTTGTCTGCAGCCTGCCGACACGCATTCCTTAAAAAAAATAATGTATAAAGGTATAGAGTTGTTATTAATATCTATGAAAATAATGATCACGCAAAGGTAATGAAATGAAATAAAATTTTGGTAATGAAATGAAATGAAATTATTTTTTCTGCAAATAGGATATTTTATCACTTTTACATATCTTTTTTGAGAACGATGGAACCGACATTTCCTAGCTGACTACCCTAAGAAGAAATGTCGAAACAAACTCAGGGGTCGCAGTCTCTTTGAAAGTCCAGACTATTTTAAAATTCAAGTTAAGTGTATAAACGAATGCAGAGTATTTAAAACCAAAATATAAGTACAAATCATAGTCAACTGAGTAGATCAACAGTCTTACCAATACAATTCCTTTGCCCAACTCCAAAGGGTAAATAAGCACAAGGATGGCGTTCCCCTGCCACATCAGCATTAAACCTGTCAGGGTCAAATACTTCGGGCTTGGGGTAATACTTCTCGTCATGGTGAATACCCCGCGGAGATACCAATACTATTGTACCTTTCTCAATCGTTATATCAGTGCCGGGTATTTTATAATCAACTTCAGCTCTCCTCTGAATTGGTTCTACAATTGAGTACAAACGAAGGGTTTCATCGAAAACTTTATGCAAATATTTCAAATCTTTCATTGTTTCATAAGTAAATTCTCCATCATTAGCGTTTGCAATTTCATCTACTTCGGCTACAACTTTATCTTGGATATCTTGGTTTAATGCCAGTTGGTATAACAAATACGCGACAGTAGTAGCACTAGTTTCGTATCCGGCCACATAAAATATAAATGCTTGCGCAGCTATAACGTCATCGGTGATCTCGAGAGAAGTTTTAATATCACCAAATCTAGGGCTTTCAATGTTTCCTTGTTGACGCATTTCAATTATAAAATCCATGAAATCATCATGCTCTGATGTTTTACCACCTCGGATATTAATAACACTTTGTACAAGATTATTAAAGAAAACTTGCACTTCCTTAGGAATTGCTGAATATCCCAGTTTCTTTAAAATCCCGGGGTACATCATGTCTATTTCAAAGCTAAAGTTTGGTGCAAGTACTAATTTTTCAATGAGTTCGAGATCATCAAATTTGTTTTCAAGAGTTTGCAACTCCAAACCAAAGGCACAGGAGCAGACTGCTGACACAGTGTATTTTTGGATTAATGAATGTACCTCAAATTCTGGATTCTTCTCAGCCATTTTGTTTACGTATTTCATGAAAAAGTCACCTCGCTCAGTCATTATAGGAAACATGTGCTTCAATTTGCCTGTTGTAAACATAGGAGTGAAACGACTTCTCAAAGCTCTCCAAGTGTCACCGTCAGCGTGGAACAAATTTTCTCCAAAGCCTTTTTTGCTGAATTCTACACCTCTATCGGTGAATAACTCAAAATCTCTGATCATGATATTTTTGATAATGTCCAAGTCCCGAATCAGAAGGCTGGGTGTGGTCATTCTATATAAACCAACAACTTTTTCATCAGGAAACATGTCATATATTTCTTGCATCAAAACTCCAACATTCTTTTGGCGAAGAGCAGATTCTTTGATATTGCCAAAAAACACTGTTGTTTCTGGACCGCGAACATTTCTTTCCTTCCAGTAGTTGAAAGTTCTTGTAAAGTAGTAATATAAAGCGTAAATTAACGCTATTATTACAATTGGCGTATAATAAATTTCCATCTTACAATCACTTAGGCCTCGTGCGGCTGATGGACTGGGGTGATTATAATGACAAAATGAAAATATATATACAGAATAAGCGATCTTATCGTGGCAATTTTGAATACGTCACAAAAAAAATAATATAAAAAAATGTATTGTGTCTCAGGCAAGCAAGACATCTTATTTGTAATTAAATTTTTGGTACTTAGTTCATTGACGGACAAAAAATACCGGTCAATTTGGAGTAGGACATCCGACACTGATTTTTTAAAAAATAGCCAAAAAAGAAATAATTTGGTAGCTAATTGTTTTTATTACCGTACCTGGGTTTTCATTTTATATATTAATTTTTAGGGTTCTTACTTACAATGCCTGTTGCCCTGCTCCAAATTTTACTCACTATACAGAAATTTGAGTAATGTTTAATTGTACTTGTATTGTTTAACTATAGAATTTTATTGATTTCGAAACTATAACAATCTTCACAAAAACCAGCTGTAGTAGTAAAGCAAATTTTAAAACACGATTCAAGATTAAATTCTGATTATAAAACTCATTAAGCCATTTGACATAATCAGTTTTTGATTACTTCAAAGGAAATTGAAATTAAAGTACTTATTTAATCGGTTATTCATTTTGAATTTCAAAAATAGATACTCGGTACCATAATATCCTTAGCTGATAACGTTACTTTTTCAACTAGAATTGATATTTGACAATATATGTAGATATATTTACAGTCAATGGTTGATATTTACTCATGTTTTATAGAGTCATCACATCATGTCATAAATATCCATGAAAGCGTGATTGCCGTTTTGAATACTGCGTCAATCTTCCATGTTGGTCGCAATCGGCCTTTGCTATATGAAATTTAACACTCACTGAAAGACTACGTGATCAGATTTCATTTGTGTCGATTGTCGGTGAAGACCTTTATGAATTTACAAGTGAAACGCAAATCGATCAGACCTATTAAAAAATTTCATTAACCTTTTTTCGAGTATCAACTGTCTGTTTACCCTTTTATGTCTCTGATTGGTGTGGTTCTACCTACCTTGTTTGCATAGTGATTATTTTTACAAAACAGTTGTATGGTTTTTATGAGTAGTAAAGAGGTATTACTCTCCTTCTTGACTCTTGCCGGCTAAAATTACTAAAATGTAACCTTCCCCATGTACCGTTGATCTTGGGACTGTGAAGCCAAGTGACGTCAATCAACTGAGCTTTTGTTACCCCGAACACTTAGTTAAAATATAAATCTGACACCCATTTGATATTTTGTGGTAAAAATGTTTAAGCCAACTCTACAGAAAGATTCCCTTTCGCGCTGAGATTAAAATAGAAGTCATCGTTACAAGACTGTCGTTAGAATGTCGTTGTTGTCAATACAACCTGTATGAAGGACGTAATCCGTATACCTAACGGGTATTTTTGCCCACATCGTAAAATGCAAAATATTTGTAGTGTAGGTTGACTGTATCAATGACTGAGTAGTATTGGTCACCACGCCATGCCTAATATGCACGAATCGTCGCTTAGAACGAGCAGTTGTGTGATAAATTAATGCTTTTCCCAAGAATGTGACTTAAAACCTCTATCTCCGATCTCTCGAAATTGTCGTGACTCCTTGTCATTTAAACTCCTAGGTCATTTTTAAAAAACCAAAGTTCATCGAATAACTTACTTCAAACATACAATTTACATTTCCGCAAGTCATTTATCACTATCACGTAACCTCTACAAAGTTTTGATAAAATTTTCTTCTAAAATCTTTTTCCCGATACATTTCTTTTTATATTTTCCTTCCGCAAAGTTTTCATGGATCCAATCTGTGTGGGTATTCTGTATGCATACGGGAATCTCCACGAACCCTATCTACGGAAGTACCCAAGTATTATCCTCTTAGTGAAATTTCAGATGTTTTGTTTAATTTGATTAAATATAAACGCAAAAACTTTACATGACTTCACCGACAGCAAATTGGAAATTTCGATTTTAGGCACATGTTTTGTGTCTATATAAGTTGGTTTTAAATCTTACTGATTTTTTAAACTCTTCGCCTATATTTTGACGTCACAGAATGTCATTTGAGTACCTAGCTTCTCTCCAAAACATTGTGGTCGGCTGAAGCGAGATGAAGCAATTGCATGTCTGAACTCCACAACTAAGACACTCGGGCATATTTATAAAGACTGGTTTTTCTAGACCTTAGTTAGAATGTGGCTTATGGCTACACGTACCAATTGTCAAAGTTTCCTAACGAAAGCTGGTACACACAATTACTCTGTTCTGAAACGAGAAACTTCTTATGAAATGTATGGTCGCTCTTGCAATAAAGGATTGCAAGCAAAACAATCACTATTAATTACGATCTGATTGCACCTGAGAAAAGATCTTATTAACATTTAAGGACGTCGAAATCTCAAGTATTATTCAATCTTTGGTAGGATTTATCACAATTAGAATTGGAAATAAACTGTTAGCTACGCCACGCATATAATTTGTCAACAGTATATAGACCTTTAACACTTGATTGATGCATGCAGGACCAAGCAATGTAATTATTCGGCATTTAGGAGGAAGGTCTGTTTGCAATATACACTGTAATGACTCGGTACATCCTATTTAGTTAACACTTAGACGTAAATCTTGGAACCATTATTCCTTGAAGCAAAGTAAATAATTGCAGAATACTTTTTTATAATTGGTTTCAACGCTTTTAAGGGCTAATAGTGTAATGTACTTTTGTGTTTAATACAAACTTTTAAATGATATATCAGATAAATTCGCTCGTTTATCAAGCATTTCCATTAGTTCAAAATTTATCTAACAATGAATAAATGATAAATAGTATTTTAGAGTTGTTATTATCATTGTTCTAATTTTTCAAGTCCAAAATTTGTTACACTCACAATAATTAAAACAATAAATTAACAAACTATTGTAATAGAATAATAATTATTGTCCACAAGAGCAACAGTAGAGGCAAACGAAAATTTATATTCGTAAACTTTCACTATGTGCAAATACTATCGGTTTCTAACCGTAAATTTTGTTTCAATTTAAGAGGTGGGTCACAAATCCTTCTGCAATATTGAAGTTAATCCGGGTTGAATAAGTTTTAAAAGCTGTTTAATCCATACAAGAGTTTGCTACGTCCGACTAAGGAGTTAAGTCTGCTTCAGCGCTTATTAAATTCATTATAAAAAGTGCAATTAGCTACAAGAAACCCGGGGTAATGTTATACCCTAACTAGTCCAGAACACTTTTTATCCAATATCTTGGTTTTGTTCGCTTGTTCTGAACAACTTTAACTTAATAACTTCTTTATCGAAGTGTTCGCGATGAGGGGAATTTTTAGGGTTCCATCTTTACCTTTTGGGTACAGAACCTGTCCGGCACCACTTTTTGTTTGTCTGTCACCAAGGTGAGTCTTAAGACTGTTATGAGCAGTGATCTGAAATTTTCACGTTTGATGATTTTCTGTTGAATCTTTAACAACGAACGATAAATACCTACAATTAAGTGCGAGCCGTAATAGCGACACTGAGTATTAAAAAAAATAGAAAAATATGCATCACCCATAAAATGTTTAACCGCAACACAATTGCTTAACTTTCATTTCCATATTGATTTATCTGTTTAATAAACAGAATTGATATGTTAACAATTTATTTTCAGTCTCTAAAATCTTTAGTATTATACATAAAATTGCTAGCCTAAATTTAAAGGACCTATCAGTATACAAAACACTAGCAGCGACAAAGCCTGAAGCGTTTACTTATTGCTAATTGGTTTTGAATCACAAAGGTATTTCATAGTACAATAGATTTATACCAAACTTTGTAACACAATAGCCGAGCTCTTTGGCATGCGAAATACACAACCCCCATGGTCAGTTCCCTTGAAAGGTAGGCAGACACCAACAAGCAACAACACTTGGTGTGTATACTGTTTGTCTAATTAACCAAATGTATTGACACAGCTGTATTGAGTCATGCAGTATACAATACGCCACTTACGAATGGAGACAACAGGGCTGTGCCTGACGCGGTAGCCGCTTCAACTATGCAAATTAATGACCCTGCCACACACAATACCAAGTACTAATACCCCCGTTTCTAGATTATTAAGTTAGGTCGAATTTTTATAACGTGAGTAACTAGTTTATGAATATTTGAGTTAATTTATGGGTATTTGGGCTGGTCTTTTTGTTAAATGTAAATTAGAATGAAATGCAGGCTTGTAATGGTATTCAAAACATTTTACAATGGAAGTTTTGACATTTCTACTTTTGATTTTTGGTATCGCTTTTTTTTATGGAAATAAAAAACTGTATCTTCAGTAAGCCGATATCTTGACCGTTGACCGGCTGCTTTTAGTTTGATAGTTCATTCTTTTTTACTTATAAACATATTTATCTATTTCTTATATTAAATTAATTACATCCAGATACAGAAAAAAATATCGTACATCATACGTACTTTTTTACGGTTCAGGAATCAAACCCACAAGCCAGATTCTTGTCAAGAGAAAAAGATACTTTTTTTTGTATATCCGTACATCATCAGTTATCATTTCAAATTCCCATTAAAAAGTCAGATTTACCCCTTGCATAATCTAAGAGCACTAAAAGTGGCCCCGCATGAAAACGTTTTTTGTCTCTGATCGTAAATTTCCCACTCGACGCTGTTTTTACCTCACAGTCTTCCGTTCCCGAGTGCAGGCGTGGCCGTGTTTATTAATTATTCTACATGCATTTAAACCAAACATGCAAACTTTTGCAACTGTGAAAGCGAATTCTGAAACGTGATTTTGTTGTACCTATTTCGGTGGTTGAGTTTAAAATGAGGTATGATCTGCAGTTATTTGTTCTCATAAGGTAGATTGGGGTAGGGCTGTCATACTAAGTGGTTTCAACTAGGAACATAATAAAAAACTTCGAGACTGTATGGATGAATAATAGAAATAGGTGAGAATTAAATTTGGAAAAGGTCTCTGGAGTTTCCGTAAAATGTTAATCAATTTACACATTTTTAAAATTATGCAAGGATTTCGCGGGCAAAAGCTAGTAGTAGATAACAATTAGGTTTAATCATTGGATATAGTAAAAGAAAACATTGAGGGATAAAAATGTAAAAAGATGAACTGTTTCATCATTTAAGTAATAAAAAACAAAAAGGACTTCCTAAATCAGCAACAGAAATTCAATTTCTATTTAGCTTTTTCAAAGTTTTCCATCGAATTTTCCGAAAACTGGGACACACATATAAATTGGCCTACTCTTAAATAAATCTCGGCTATGGCAAATTTGCCTGATAAATTTAAAAGTTAGAAGGACGGATGGGCGAAGATCATGACGTATTTATAGGGGTTCGGGTAGTTTATCTCCCTTTGAAATGTAAAAACATTCCATCCTACTCATAGATCCGTCTATGTAGTAGGTAAAACTACTGGCTTCATAATTTCAGATATATAAAATATTTGATTGTATAGTCATTTTTCAAAAGCGTAAGGAATAGCCATACCAATGTTTACTGCAAACCGATAGTAAGGAACAGTCAAGAGTTGAATTAGAACAGACTAAATTGTCAAATCATTGTATACGACTGAGTTATCTGAATTTATCATTGAGTCAATGCTTTTAGTTCAGGCATCGGTGACTTAGGTTTTCAAAAGCATTTTTCCCCGTTTCTTCTGATTTTAATTTGATGGGAGTCGATGATGAATAATTTTGATTGGTTTATTACCATAGTTTACGATTATGTTAAGCTTGAGGCCTGAAGATATAGGGACTAGGAAGATGATGATAACATGAATCCCAATTTGGAATTTAGCTATTCACTTGTTATTTAAAATATGAGGGAAGGCTATTTAAACTCATGGCACATGTGACTCGAGCAATCGAAATTAGTGACAAATTCACTTTTAAAGCTTTTGAATGCTTTGATTAATCCGAAACATGTCGAATTTCAAATGTTAATATAAATACAAAATTTAGCTGAAAATTTCAACTCAAGTGCACATTTTGAGTAAACACAACAAGTTATGAAGCCAAACGCGACTTTTATTCATGAGCGTCACTTTGAGATGTTAGAACTTCCGATATACTAAAAGGACTTCTTAGAATTTCCAGAAGTATATAGTATATTATATATAGAGCGAAATTACGTTGTATCAAATCAGTATTGTGAAGTAAAGTTTGCGATTGACACCTCAAGTGAAGTGACGACCACAAAACTGATAACAAGAAAGATGTCGAAGCCATCACATCAAAATTCCACTACATAAACGCGAAAGTTGGTATGTAATGATGTTTGTTCCTCTTTCCCGCAAAAACCACTGAACGGATTAAGATGAAAGTCAGTACACAGATAGTTTATAACCCAGATTAAAATATAGTTTTCATCCCAATTGTATGTTAACTCCTTTTTGGGTAACAGCTAATAACGTAAATCTAAGTAATCTAATCATGTAAAATATCATAAAAAACCATACGTGAGATTTTTTGTCTTTTGTTTTTCAGTAGCATGATTGCTTTAATTTATTTACCCTATCATAAAATAGCTTAAGGTTATGCGATACATAAAAACTAATAGTAATTTCACTAGCTTATATTTATGTATACTTATACTATGTATCATTCTTATCGGCGCCATTTATAATTCAACCTCTTTGGCTATTACATGAACAACTGTAATAAAATACAAATTCATTGCTTATAATGTGTCATCTCTGAATAGTTTCCCTAAGGAGAGCCTTCTATGGTTATCAAATAATATTGTTTTACGTTATGTTGTTTACCGCATGGTGATTTAGGTGTTGTCAACAGATATTTGCGTGGCTTCTGAATATGAATGAAGAAAGATTGTAATAAAATTATGCTTGTTTGTATTTTCTGCTCATAGTCTGACTATTGACTTGGTCTTATTTTAATATTACGTACATTTTTTTTATCTTGCCCCCTGTGTCCCACTGCTGGGCAAAGGCTTCCCCCAAATCCTTCCACGATTCTCTATTCTGTCTATTCTCTATTCTATTCTATCAGCCCTCGTGGTAAGCGTTACGTACATAATATATGTAAGGAATTCAAATAAGGTTAAAAACTTTATATAACCAAATATCTAAACATAAAAAAGAATAGATAGTAAGTACACAAAACCCAGGGTTTTCTTCCAGCAAACCTTGGCCGGAAAGAAAATATAGAATACTATAAAGGTGTATAATTTATGATGCTGAGAATACTTATAAGACAAAGAAAATACATTCTTTATTTAAACAAATGACTTCTACTGACATTAATTGGAATAAAAGAGATTCGTTACTTAGGTTTTGCAGCAAGAAAAAAAACGTAACAATAACGGCCAGTACGAAACAGAAAAGAATAAAAGATAGATCAAAGTTTGTAGTTATGCCACAAAAGTACGGGTTATCGAATTTCCGGACCGATTCTCGTCTGCCAGTGCCAAGGAATACGAATTTAAAACTCAAACCGTATTATTACGAAATTCTTTTGGTATGCTAGATAAAAGGGCAAGAGTAAGTACCGTCATATATATTTTAATTCAATCCTTTTCGATTAAGTACCAGTAATAACTTAGGTGAGTGTGATGACTATGTTTTTGCCTAATAATACACATTATTATCATAAGTTTAATAAGATAGATTCATAATTATTTACGAACTCGTATACATTCGAAATCGATTGACTAGTTCCAGACGGAATCAGAGCCAACGCCGCTAAAGCCGGTCATTAAAATTTGATAAATAAATCCATGTTATTACATAATCATGTCAAGGTAGATAAATATTCTGAAATTGATAGGTATATTATCAACAAACTAAACCAAATCATCATTTGTTTGCAAAGATGATACTTTAAGTGATTATTTTCATTATTTTCAATACTATAGCGTCCAAAGTGCTCGTTACTTGAGGTATGAATTAAAAAACAACTGATACTGAGAATCACTGAGATAACCCGTAACAAAATGAAATTTGCAAAAAAAAATTTGGACCAATGGTTGCTTAACCTTGGTTTTAATTTTGTTGATATAGTGGCCACAGAAATATATCGTCTGTAAAGAAATAACTCTAGCTATCATGAATCATGATACAAGTACGTAACGAATCCGCCTGGTGACAGACGGACAGACGACAATTTAATGAAAATGCATAAGTAATTGTTGTTGTGTGTTTTATATTGAAATTAATGATAAGATTGATGTTACTCAAGTCACGAAAAACTAGATTACGTCAGGTGATATCAAACTTTACACTGCCAAAGTCAATTAGCCTTCAAAAGAAGACATGTCATCATTTATGACACAGTGATTACTTATCAACCTTTTTTCTGCATAGTAAGGTCAATTAATGGTCAAGGTAAAATTGGAAGCATTACGCGAGCTTTGATTTGAGTGATTCGAAGTGGCTTAAAATAGTCTGTGCTAAGCAGTAAGATAACATATATTATGTAAGAAAATAATGATTAGTCAATTCCGCTTTCATTAAAGCTAGCATACATGGTAACTTAGTTTAAAATAGTTTTGATAACATTTTAACATCAGTTCGATGGACTAGACGCAGAGGCTCGGACTTATTTTAGATGCACCTGCAGTAATATACTGCATTAGTAAGTAGATAACTTTCGAAAGCCGCAACCAGATGCAAGTAAAATATTCAGTAAATTTATATTGGTTATCCTCATTTCACAGAATATTTTCCTTGAAACCTGCCTATCATACTTATCCTTCTAATATTCCTATTGTTTTAGCACCAATGAGGTTTAAACAGTTTCTCACTTTTTCTTTCCATAAATTGTGTGAGTAACATAATAGATTGTGACAAATACTTGCATTCTCTTGGGAAATTAGCATCGTATGGATGCGGCTTCATGGAATCCTACTGCAATTTACGTTTAACAGAGCACTTTTGTGTAGTTCTCGTAAATTAACAGGAAAAAAAGAGGATTTACTTTGTTTTTGCCACTTTCTTTGGTCTTATTTTTACAGGCGTATATTAAGTTTCAATAGTCGCTGTGTCTCTGATCTATACTGCAAGTTGAATTTGACATAATTCCTGGTTTTTAATTAAGTGGATTTTGTTCATGCATTATTATACAAACATGAACTTAATATATTAAATATCTTTCAATATTCTGGGATAAAAATCGTTCATTTTATATAAACGTTGTTGTAAAAAAAGTGTTAATGAATTGCCATTCTAACTTTAAAATTGTACGGTTATAGAAATGAAACTTCAATTTCAACTAGCTATATTTATTACTTGGAAATACTAACTACGCAGGAATAAACTTTTGCAGTTGACTGTCCCACTCCAGTCTCAAATAGTGCGAACATTTCAAATCCAATGCGAATATATGATATCAAAAAATGGAATAATAGAAACAAGAACACTTTCAATACATAAGTACATTAATAAGTAAACTGTAATAAAGCAATTATGTACGTTGAGCACACACTGAAAAAGCACAAAATTAAGTTGACTCCGAGTGGAAACCCGTTCCATAGTGAGTACATAGTCTTGGTCGCGTCCGTGTAGCGCAAGGCATCGAATATAACAAGCTTTAGTTCCCTTTCTAAAAAAGAAAATAAATAAATATATCTTAGGACACTATAGCATCATCACTACACTTTTAATGGAAATGTATAATTAATGTATTGGAAATGTATAATGTGTAATTCGAATAAAGAAATCATTTTTAATTTATATACCTTTATAATACAACAGCTGCTCTGTCAAAGTACGTTGAATCTCTTCCAAATCATCTATAGCCATTTCCAGGAATATTGAAGGACCGCATGTGGCTATCACGAATGACAAAAAGTTAATAAACCAAGCAAATGCTATCATTACCTAAAAAGATATAAAATGAGATTTATTTTACACAATCGCAAGATTTTCTTTCGAAAACCAGAGGCTTGCGTCAACTGGGACCGCGGTCCCAGTTAATTATAAATAAATTATAAATAAATTATAAATAAATGCGGACAACATCACATACATTGTTCTGAACCCAAAGTAAGTTGCTGAAGCACTTGTGTTATGGAATTCAGATACAACGAAGGTACCACAAACACCCAGACCCGAGACAATGTAGAAATGTTAATTTTTACATTGACCCGACCGGGGATCGAACCCGGGACCTCAGAGCTAGCGACACATTGAAACCGGTGCGTACGCCACTCGACCACGGAGGTCGTCCAAATTATAATTAAGGTCCCAAAGGCGTAATTGAGGTCCCAGTTTACTTAAACCTCGAAAACCAAACGTGCGTAGGAGTCCCGCTAGAAATGTTCACTAGCGGGATGTTTAAGGACCAAATCATATAGAGTGAAACGTCTCATGTGCGCTTCAATTTCAGGATATCCAACCATTATTCTCTTACGCTGTGAATCTAGTTGAATAGCAAAAACTAGTCTAATGATTTGAACATTCATATGACTTGGAACCCAATTAATTACAAATTTTAATGTCGTTTTTTTTCTGAGATAATCAATATCGGCTAGGAAAGTAAGAGCTAATCTGCTGTGCTGCTATAAATGTTGACACAAGAAGAAATACGCACTATTGGTTGCCCGGCTGTAAGATAGTAACACATCACAAAAACTTTGAGGATATCACACGATAAGCCACAGTAAGTCTGAAATGAAAAATATTGAATGATTGTAGCATTTTAAGGTTATTCTAATTTATTGCGAACCTAGTAAATGACTGTCACCATATGATCACGCGTGTTTTCTTTGTGCGAAACTTACTATTCTTGTCTCCGGCAGATGACTCCTAAAGTCGCCAATTATTTCGGTGTCACAGTCAAAGCCTGTCCAAAATGGACCGATTCAAAGTTGATTTTTGTGCCGATTGCAACGGTAGACAAAAGTTCGTTTAAGTCTTATTTTCTTTTATTGATTTTAATAATATAATATACCTCTTCCTGGTTACATGACACCAATTTAATTAATAATATTTTATTTAAACTGTTGTTTAACGTTTTACTCACCTGATATTTCACTATGTACAAAGTTTCATTCAAGGTATGGGACAATTCGATGTAAACATTCAAAAACTTCTTCACATGTGCTATCTTTTCCCTGTCTGATTGAGCCTTATCAAAGAAACTATCGGTGACCGACATTTTTAATAACAACATCGTGTTTTTGTACATTTCCATAATATATAATGAAGTTAAACGACTACTAAAAATCAGCGTACTCGGTACAATATGAGAAAAAAAACTCCTCGTTAAATTGTTCTTGCCTAATGTCGAATAGATGAGATATGTACTTATAGATGTCATGGAGTGAGATATCAATACTAGACTAGGAGTAACATAACAGGTTGGTGGTGATTTCGACAGTTGATTTAACGAAATTATACTGTAATAATTTGAAGCAAAAGATATCACTGAGTCTTCAGACGTGAATAAAGAAAAAAAAATCTGTAAGTTTATTTCTAATATAAGTAGAAAAAAGTAAAATTTTGTAACAAAAGGGTTTGAATATCTTATAAATAATTCGTAAATGAAGGTTGAGATAACGCATGTAAAAATAACGCAGTACAATCTTGCAGTAAAGCGTAAAGCTTTCGAAGAACTCAAATTATAGTAAAATCCGAACAGTAGGCGATAACTCAAAATAAGTTTCAATAACGCGTTACATTTACGTTTTGTGTTTATTTTATCGGATTTTGGATCGGCCATTTTGTTTAGACGCGGTCGTTCATTCGAGACTAGTAATATATAGTTTTTGAATTATTATGTTTTTACTTACATTTCAACTTAATATTTGAAGTGCCTCTGGTACTTACCTATTAAAGGTTATTAATGTTTATCTTATCGATATTTCAAGAGCTAAAATAAACAACACTTCTATATAATTAATGATTCATGGAAAACTAGACGTTAAGAACTGTTACTCAAAATTTCAAAATTTGATTTTATAATTGTCAATCCCTACTAATATTATAAATGCGAAAGTAACTCTGTCTGTCTGTCTGTCAGTTACACTTTCACGTCTAAACCACTGAACTGATTTTAATGAAATTTGGTACAGACATAGAATTGACCTTGAGATAGAACATAGGATACTTTTTATTCTGGACTTTTGAAGAGTTCTCTTGGAATTGCGATAAAACCCACATCGACGCGGGCGAAAAGATAGTAAAAAATAAATTTCTAAATTACAAAACATATTTATTCCATGATAACATATAACAATACATATTATTTGTCTTCTAAATTAAACCGTCTCGATTTTAAAATAGTTTTCATACTTAATGCCATGGAAACATAATATACAAACATTTTAAAATCAAGGATATAAATTTATATCATCATTCAGATCTATGCCACAATTTGTTTTACTTGTTTTTAAGTGCTTCTGGAAATTACTGTACAGTTCATTCATATCTCGATAATCTGATACTCACATCTGATTAGTATTTAAAAATAAAACGTTAACATTTTTGCTTGACACATACAAAATAATGGACATAAATAATGAGTAAGGTAAGTTGACAACATAATACGGACATTTGGCAAATGTTCATATTATTTGGACAAATTGGCGAAATAAGTTAAAACCTGATTAAAAATATCACTTCAGACTTAGCAGAAACTTTTTGGAAGTGAATAAAAAAATGTATAAAAACATTTAACTTCCATATTAAGCGAATGCAAGATTATAATACGTATTACATTTCAGATTTTCTTTTTTTAAAGAAATCCTGCTCATATTTGAAATGCAGTAGAATTTTACCATACCAACAAATTTGACATGAGAAGCAAACACAATTAATATAAGATTATTAATAAGTAAACTGTAATAAAGCAATTACGTAGGTTGAGCAAACATTGAAAATACTCAAAGCCAACTTTACTCCAACTGGGAACCCATTCCATAGTGAGTACGTAGCCATGCTTGCTTTGGTGTAGTGCAAAGCATCGTATATGAGAAACCTCAACTCCCTTTCTAAAAAAACAGAACAAAAATTAATATAATGATTAGAAATGAAGGACATCTCATTAATTTAAGAATAAATGGAATATTCTCAATGCATCAGGTCTGCAAATCGTGACCAATATTGTACCTAAGTATCACAAATAAATAATTCTGATACTGATTCTGATTTTAAAAGTAATCTGGCTATTGTCTTAGAGTCATGTTTCGCAATAGATTAATCAAACAATGCATGATATCAGCAGTAGATAGTAGTAGTAATAGTAGTATCTGCAGTAGTAGACAGTAGCAGATAGTAGCAAATACATCACATTCTCAAGTTTGTAACAAAATTCAAAAATATACTACCTTTATACAACAATAGTTGGTCTGTCAAAATACATTGAATCTCTTCCAAATCATTAATGGCCATTTCCAAAAATATAGAGGGAGCCGATGTGGCTATCACGAATGACATAAAATTCATGAGCAGTGCCATTGTCAATTTTGCCTAAAAAATAAAAACTTAAAAAATACAAATTTTCCACGAGTTAGGCCAGAGCTGTGTAAGTAGATGACAGGTAAAAATTTAAGAGTTTCGATTAAAGTCAAAGCTGAAACCTTCATTAAAGATAAAGATACACTTTTTTCTGGGAACTCGTACAAATGACCATAGGAGTCGGACTTAAATAAGATAGTCTGATTTAGCGGGGATATTCATTAGTAAAAAAAACTTACCACAGGTGACAATGCCATTATAAAATAGCAAATGAGAAACGTTTTGGAGATATCACACATTAATCCACAGTATGTCTGAAATGTAAAACATTAATCGTCAAATTGAATGTAACATGAGACATCTACGAGTAAAAAAATCACCCCCGTATTAACTCGCGTCAGTAGTCTGTAAGAAACTCCCTACTCAGGCACAGCAATGCAATCGAGTAACTTTCAGACAAGCTCAGGCTCGCGTTTTTGCTGTAAGTGAACCAATTGGGAGTTGAGGCTCTGAAGCCAACGGCGGTACGGGAAATAGTGGTGGCCATCTTTCCAGACATACATACGTAGATACGTAGAGAGGCATTATGGTTCTATTACCTACTGCCTCACAAGGATTTTAACCGATTACGGGCCTTTGGAATCTACCTGCGTCGATTTTCCACCATAAGGTGACGCCCAGTGGAGAAGCAAAGAGCCGAGCAGGAATGCGCTCTCCCAGTCTAACTAGAGCCCTGCGTAAGGACACTGGTTAGGAGATTCAATTTGAAGCTATGGATGGTATGGATGGCTTTTCCACTATGTGAAGCGAAAAATCACAGACGAAGTACGTAGTTCTGTTGCAGTAAAAACAATAAATATGGAAAAGATCGAGGTGAAGGTAAATTAAACCTGCTCAACTAGGCTGGAACATTTTTTATAAGAATTCTCTAGACACAAAAACTCACCTGATATTTTACGACGTACAGCGTTTTATTCAAGGCATGTAACAAGTCCATATAAACACGCAAAAACTTTTTGACATGTGCTACCTTTTCCCTATCAGATTGGTCTTTGTCAGTAAAACTAGCGGTAACTGATTCTCTAAGTAACTTTATGGCGATCTTGTAAATTTCCAAGACATACAGTGATGTCAAACGACCAGTAAAAATAATCGTTGTTGGTAAAATACGTGAAAACAAAAGAGAAATCAGCCTGTCTTGTAGGAAACTACTAATGAATACACTTATAGCAATAAAGCAATGCGAAATTAATGCTAAGGCAGGAGTTACATAACACCATAGTTGCGATGTCGATAAAAGTTCCAACTTAACTATATTACATACTTTTGAAGTAAAAGTTATCACTGAGTATTCAGATGTGAATAGCGACACCAAGATGTGCATGTTCATTTCAAAAATAAAAAGAGAAAAATAAGACTTGGCGACATAATACTCCGTGGTTTTTATAAACGATTTGTATACGATGGACGAGACAACGCATGTAATAATAACACAGTAAAATCTTGCAGCAAAGCGTATAACTTTTGAAGAACTTAAATGGTAGTAATATCCAAAAAATAGGCGATAACTTAAAAATAGTCTTAAAAACACGTTACATTTTAGTTTTGCCTTTATTTTGATGGCGTTTGGTTCGGCCATTTTCGTAAGACGAGTCGTTTCCATAGAGGTCATTGAATATTTTCGAAATATCATTCTTTAACTTATTATTGTAAGTGCCATTGTTACGACGCACCTATTCTATTGTCTATAATTATATAGCTCGTCCAATAAATGGTTATCGTAACACTAACTTATATTAAAGATACTTATATTAAATTCTACTTTTTGTTTCAATGACATGTATAAATAGACTATATTGTTATAGGTAGACTGCCAGCTTACTTTGAGTACCTCAAAATTTAAACTTTAAGTAGTTTTAAATGCCTATACTATAGATTAAGGTTTAAATAAAAATGCTGGGCTGTTTATACAAGATCATGCGCCCGCGCAAAGTATTAATAATCTTTCTCGTCGGGACAAAGCGCAGTCATAATGAAGTTTTGAAAACGTAAAAATATTATGTGAATAAATCTATATACATATAATAAAATTGTAGAAAAGTAAAAACTGTACATTGAATATTTTTAAAAAAGAATAGTTGCAGGGTGGTCTACGAACGATTCCGATGCCGAAAATATAATTTTTAGAATTTTTGTCTGTTTGTCTGTTTGTCTGTATGTATGTCCGGAAAGATCTCGGAAAGTACTGGATAGATTTGATTCATATTTTCAGAGAATATCAACAAGAGGTCCGGTCAACATACTTTTTACTTATTATCTCGCTTTTCGTTACAGGGAGTGAGCAAGAGCCTTTTATATCTATAAACAAATATCAAATTATCTCATAAACTACTGAATATATTTCGTTCAAATTTTGCATGAACCTTATCGTAGACATGATACAACAAATATACAAAAACCATAACGCTACTATGCAGGGGGCATGAGCAGTAAAGTTTTAAATATTTGGACTCACCCGTAACATCGTTTAATACAATTATGAGGTGTATTTTCACCCCATTCAGTAGTAGGCAGCACGGTCAATAATTTACACAAAAAACATCTCGCTATTTATCTTAAGACTTCTGGCAGAGCAATAATAGGATTTTTCGAAAATAAATCATTTTCACAAAATTAGTGATTTCATTCTCTTTCAAGTCTGATATAGGCCTACTGCGACTATTTCACAAGTAAAATAAAAGAAACATAAACTATTACGTTTTTTTATGCAATTGTTACCGTAATCGGTACATTCTTGAAAGAAAGGAACTTAAATTATTTTTATTTTTATTGATGTACTAAAATGACTCAAGTTCAAATGTGGAATGCCGTGATAGATTTTGTATTTATTTACGATAGGAGTATATACCTATGTCTTCAAGATCAAAACATTCGTAGTGACACTCAACCCAAAGTTGCATGTAGTTCACATTGATCTCATCTATAAATATGCAACTATAAATTACTGAACGACACAGTTAATTATTACCTTGGTTCATCTGTAACAACTAGCAACAAAAATATAAACATTCAAACAAAAAAAAGCCTTTCAAACAATGAAATAATGTTTTCTTAAATTTGCAACATTACATAGGCCAAAAGTATTTCGGATAGAAAAGCCCAGAAAACTTGCATAAAACTGCATAATAGGTATGCAATGTGAAAGATCTGTACGACCAAACCTATCAATGAATAAGAGCGTACGCTAGACGGTTTTTGACATTATGTATCTATTGACAGAACAATGTTTACTGATACCTGGGATTTTTCAACATTTTAACGATTTGATCAGTCTACATCCGCCATTACAGAGACCGCACACGTGGTCATCATCATTCCTCTGCCCTTATCCCAATTATTTTATTTGGGGTCGGCGCAACATGTCATCTTCTTCCACACCTTCCTATCGGCCGTCATCTCACAAGAAACACTCTTTACAGCCATATCGTCTTTCACACAATCCATCCATCGTTTCTTTGGTCGTCCTCTTCCCCTATATCCATCCACATCCATGCTTAACGCCTTCCTTACCACATGATTTTCATTCCTCCGCATAACATGCCCATACCGGCCGGTTACCACGTAGTTTCTCTGTAACCGGTGCCACTTTCAAACTTCCCCTTATATTCTCATTTATTACTATATCCGCTCTCGTAACACCACACGTGGTCCTTCCAAGAAATCCTTTAACAATTTGTTGTAATCTCTACTTATTTAAAATTTTCTTCTTTCGTAGCCTGGTAAAAACAGGGGAAGGAACGAGACTGAATGAGTTTCTGAGATCCCAAAGCTAAGCCGACGAGGATTAGGAACATATTTTTGGAAATTTCCCCAATAAGGCTGATAATAGCGTGTAGCTATCAGCACTTACATCCGTCATACAATGTCTGGAAAATTCATTTTGGCTGTCGGTATAGACAGCGTAACCTCATAACTAACCTCATGTAGTCTTTATTTAAGTTCCATTTATGCAGTAGGGATGACGGTAGGTATTTTACTTCAATGATCGTCAGGTAGGTTAACGAATAAAATACGTAATTTTTCTTTGTAAATTGGTACAGTAAATAGAACTCATGCACATGAAGTCACTTTTATGTTCATACTAGCTGTTGCCCGCGACTTCATCCCCGTGGGTAGAAGATATAAGTTATGATTTATACCTGCCCTGTTTTTTTTACATTTTCCATTGTATCTTCGCTCCTATTAGTCGCAGCGTGATGGTTTATAGCCTAAAGCCTTCCTCCATAAATGGTTCATTCAATACAAAAATATTTTTTTCATTTCATTTCATTTCATTTCATTTCATTTCTTTAGATTTTTGTCATTGTCAATTTAAAAAAAATGGTTGTCTGATAGTCTTTTTATTATCACGCTATTTATTTATCAGCTATTTAAAGGCAAATCATGATCAAAACACCAGGGGGTCAAGATAACACGTTTCCCACCTTTTTTATTTTAGAAATAGTCCAAATGTTTGTGAAGAAGATCAGTTTTAATATTAAGAGGGCAATCGAACGTGTTTCAGGAAACCGTTTATCTGGGCGCAGTTTTGCAAAATCTTATATCTTAACACTATGTAAAATCCACAGTTACCGAGCCTGACTCTCACTTCACCAGCTCCGTCCACAAAAATAATTTGACATCTTCTTTATATCGTCAGAAAACATCGTGTGTGAAAATAATAACTGTCTGGCTATCACTGTTCCAATTTTATGATAGGTACCTCATAATCACTGTCATAATCCGTCTAGCAATTTCAGGTGTAGGCCGTCCCAAGAACAGACGTGCTCGAAAATCATAACCCACCAAGGGTTTTCCAATTAAAAAATGGAAAACCCTCGAAAGTAAAACATTTTTTGGCAGAAGTGTTATTATTTTTTACTTGCGACCCCCCCATTTTTAAACGGCTCGATTTGTCAAACATGTCTAAACGAACACTTGCACATAATTCACGTTTAAATTAAAATAGTTCAATTTGTTCGAAAGCTATGATGTCACAGACAGACAGGCAGGCAGATATGTCAAAGTTATAGACCTCTTTTTGGGATTAAATAAGAAAAAGTCATTAAAACAGTTGTGAAATATTTGACACCAGGATAGTATCGTAAACGATGAAATGTGTTTGATTTAAACATTTGATAGTCTTTGGGCCGCTCAAGATTACTTATAAGTATTCTATACTTATAAAAAAAATGTTTCATTTTCAATATTGCATTACATTTTTGCGATGATCGTTATTAGTTTTCCACACTTCTTAGTTTTTCACATCTTGAAAATCACGCAGACAAAGTCGCGGGCAACAGCTAGTAAAGGAATATGATTATATGTAAAAATAAAACTTTTCTGTTAGCACACGATATTTATTCTGCGTTTTTCCTTTTTTTTCTTTTACTTGTTCATTAGAGTGCTGATATGTGATATACCATTAAAGCTTACCAAACGAAATAAATATAAATAGAAAACAAAATAGCTACTGTAACTTTAAGTACTAATAAGCAAACTGTAACAAAGCAATAACGTAAGTTGAGCAAACACTGAAAAAACTTAAAGCCAATTTCACTCCAATTGGGAATTCATTCCATAGCGAGTGCAAAGCTATGCTCGCATCGATGTAGTGCAAAGCATCGTCTATGATAAGCTTTAGGTCCTTATCTGTAAATAACAAAACGTAATTAGGCTTAGTAAAGTTTGGGCAATTGTGAGCGTTGATAGAAAACGCTCAAATATCTGGATTATGATAAAAATTTTTCGTTATGCGGATTCATAGTTATTTTTTCAACGGTTTACCCATGCGTGTAAATTTGGATTGTCCGACTAGTTACAGACGATGCTGTGATAGCGGTGGGCAGCAGTCGTCAGTTGACCCCACTGCCTTCCAACCACCAGTTACCCATAAATACGCGTGTGTAAACCGCTGTTAAAGAAATGACATTTCATTTGGTAGTCACGTGCAATCTCTTTTAAATGATCTCCAAGTCATCGCGCATTTTTTATCGACTTTCTACTAGGTATTACGACCTTTGACAGGGTAGATCTCTTCTTGAAATAAGGGTCACAGTTCTTAGCTGTTAACACCTTCAATTCTGGCTAATGTTCTCTGTACGTTATGCGTCACTATAAATAATATCTTAAACGCAGCATCACATTATACCCTCAAATGTTAAGATAGTTTGGAAATAAAAAGTACATAGTAAAAGTATTTTTATAATACCACCTTCATAAAACATCAGTTGTTCGGACAAAATACATTGAATTTCTTCCAAATCGTTGATAGCCATTTCCAGAAATATTGAAGGACCGAAAGTGGCTATCAAGAGTGATGTAGAATTAAAGGACCATTCTAAAGTTAATATTGTCTGAAAAAAGAGTAATATTCAAGTATAATATTATAATGCAGAACGAATTTTGTGTTTTGTTTTTTAATTAAAGGAACTTTTAATAGACCACATTTTTAAGGCTGAAATAGATAAAAATCAATACCCCCCTGGGTATTATTCCTAGATTCCAATACTTGGAATCTAGGTTTTTTAATACTTGGAATCCACGATATTTTCTTTCACCGTTTGTCAGCAGCTTCAGATAATTGGCAACGGGAAAAATCTAAGCATTACCGAAGGAATCATGGAAGTCATAAATAATTTTCTACTAGATTTGAGCAAAGGCAAAAACGAAATCTGAAGGCTTTTTGTTAATAAGCTTTCGAATCAAAGAGAAAACGTACCCTTGGAACCAGCAAAAACAGATAGTAACACGTCATGATTAGCATCTTTGACGCATCAAACATTAAACCGCAGTACGTCTGAAATTAAAAACATTAGATAAAAAAGCTACGGCTTGCACTCCGGGAGTGCTGGCAGAAGTGAAACCTTGAATATTAACGTTGTGCATTTTTGATATTCTGGATTAGCTAGCGAACATTTTGCACGAATTGTTTAAATTATCAATATGAAATTACTATCATTTATGTGGTAGAATACAATACTTATTTATTTCGCTATCAATGCAGTATTGTGCTAAAGAAGTTTTCTTCTTAAGAATTTTCGATCAGGTCACGTGTCCTGACGCGAGTTTAACAGTTATTACTCATTACAAAAAAGTATACAACGCCGCTACAGAAGCTTTCACTTCAAAAATGTGGTGTGGTTTCATTTATTTTCAAGAGTGTTAAGACATGCGGTTGCTTTTGGGGTCATATCAAGTCAAAGAATGCATATTATTTATTTTATTTGAAACGTCTCCTGTAGTAAGGCCTGCCTACGAAAGCGTCGCATTCCCGTGCTTTTGGTTCGTCGGCTTGCGCAGATTTAAGTTGTTCTGGTGCGAGCCGTAAGCCGACTTGTAAGCGCGACGTCAACCTATTATGTACTTAAATTAGTTCCACGCAGGCGAGTCTTCACACAAAGTTACTAAGGTTGATATGTGTGACCTATTTGAGTCACTTCTTTCCAGCGTACTAATGACTCCAATAAAATCTAACTAGTCCTATAATTAATGAGATACTATCATAGTTACAAACATTAAAATGTAAAACATACAGTAACAAACGACTGCTGGAATGGAAATTAGTTTTGACTGAAAATCTAAGTAATTATTGGATTTTCACACTCACCTGAAATTTTATCACGTATAAAGTTTCATTCAATGCATGTGATAACTCGATATATTTATGCAAAAACTCCTTTACTTTTGCATTTTTTTCGATATCTGATTGGTCCTTATTTATAAAGCTCTCGGACACTGATATTTTCAGTAACCTAATTGATCTTTTGTACAATTCCATTGTATATAACGATGTCAAGTGACTAGAAAAGATCTGTGTAGTTGGTAAGACCCGCGTTAAGAAAACGAGAGAGTATCCTCCTACCGCATAACCTTTGATGTAAACACTAATAGTAGTCATAATATAGGATATCAATACTAAAACAAAAGTAACGTTACATCTGAGTGAAGATGGCGATAAATGATCAAGCGCAAAAATGTTTCCAGCTTTCGAAGAAAACGAAAGCACAGAGTATTCAGACGTCAACAGGGAGAATAAAACCTGACAGTTTATTTCTAATGTAACAAGTGTGAAGTAAGGCTTTGCGACGTAAAATTCCTTTTGACTTATGATCCTTAAATACACGAAGAATGAAGTCACACTTGCAAAAATAACGCAATATAGTCTTGCAGACAAGCGTATAATTTTTGAAGAACTCAAATGATAGTAAAATCCGAGCAGTAGGCGATAACGTAAAATCATTTTCAAAAACACGTTTGGTTCGGTCATTTTGGTTTCGCACGTCCTTTCAAGAGACATCACTGAACATTTTTGAATTATAATACTTTCGCTTATCTATGCTTGTGTATTACTTATTATCGAGTTTATTTATATACAGTTCGTCGATAGAAAAGTCATGTATTCGATTATAATTGTGTTCGTAGGAAAATAAAATGAAACACATTTCATGATGTATGGATAGATAATAACGGACATTATCTATTATTGGAACTATTACTTTTTAATATCTTTTCCTTCGGTTATTTAAGTTTTTAACAGAACATATCTTCAATTTTTCGATCTCTTTTGTTCTTTAGCTTTCCCTACTGGTGGCAATGAACTCCCCGTAACGATGACACACAATAAACACTTTTGAACCTTTTTGCACCAGTACCTCCTCATCATCATCATCATCTACCATGAATTCGAGAGTGGTATTCTCAGCAACTGGTATCAGGCTAGCCTAGACGTATTTTCGCTTTTAAGCTGTTGTTATCTTAGCCTAAAAAAGTAAGAAAGCAAAAACAGTTTCATTTTCATTTTAACAACTCCCGCACTCAGGAATTTAATCCTTGCGTCGCGGGGGGTTACACAAACATACAAATCATATGCACAATGACACCCAGACTCAGAACAAGCATTTGTGGAGAACACAAATACTTGTCCTACGCGGGGATCGAACCCGCCACACGACATGCACAGTGGTTTTGGTGTGGTGACCTCAACGACTCGGCTATTGGTGCAGTCAAGGGAGAAGGTTATGCTATATATGTATTTCTGTGGTATCGTTCGTTGAATCCAAGATATTTACATTTTTTCTTCTATTTCATTTAATTCCTGAGTAGAATTACACATGGAGGATGGAGTATTGAAATACATTTATTTTCAAATCCATTTATCATTAAAGGCACAGAGCTCCTTTTTGAAAAATTGTGGATTCGTAAAATTTTGCGTAAAAAAAACAGAAAAAAGGTAACAGCAATAGAAATTGATCCTTTACTGCGGTCAACAGTGGCTAGTAGTAAAACTGACTACAGTGAAGGCCGAAATAGTTAATCGTTGACTATATATTTGTATTATTAGAATAATTGTCATCGAGTTACTTGAATGGTAAACGTACCGACGGTTGCATTGTTATAAGATGGTAGCACAAAATACATAAATGTAACGAATTAAAAATTGAAGCACAACATGTCTGAAATGAAAAAAATAAATATTGATTTTATTATGTTCATTCTATTTTAAATATCTTCTGGGAAAGGGATCTCCACTGTTTTTGAGCCATGCAGTATTTAGACTTTCTATACATGGAATAACTCCCTCTTTTCCCTCGACTTATTAATTACGCGTTATGTCGCGAAGTCAATCTGGAGTCACAGACTCACATACTTTTTTACGGATTTTGGCTAATTCCGAACAGCAAGGGGTCTGCTTGCCCAGGCAAAAGATAGAAGAGCGTCTGTCGTCTGGTTGAAGTACCCCAGATAGACACATTACGTGCAGCGAATGTGATCCCAATAAAAAGTAAAATGGGCAACGCACTTCGTATGTTGGCCTCCAGAACGAAGCCGTCGGCCGCTATTGGTCGGTTTTCCCTCCACGGTCAGAGCGTGATGAATTGTTAAGCATTGTCGTTGAGACATGCTGCGTTACTAGGTTTAATTAATTATAGTCTGACATATCCCCCTTTCTCTTCCAAATAGGTGGATGCTCTGCTAGAAATAAATCTGCAACGTTACTTATTGAGGTAAATAAGTTTTTCGCTTGCTTACACGCAAAGTTAGCAATTTATTTCGTTCGTTTATTTGTTGATAAGTGTTCGTTCTTCTTTTAGTATATTTTTAAGTGAAACCTGACTAAGAAACTTCGTAACTAATATTGATATTTCAAAACACACCTCAGACACATAAGTGTTTCCAATGATGATTGTTTTGTTTTACAGAAATAGTAATTTCATGATCGAAACTTACCTGAAATCTAACGACGAACAAAGTTTTATTCAAAGAACTTGTCAAGTCCATATAAACATGCAGAAACCTCTGCACATGAGCAATCTTATCCCTGTCTGATTGATTTTTAACAATAAAACTTTCATACAGAGGTTCTAAGCAAGCTAATCGATCTTTTGTACATTTCCATAATGTACAACGATGGCAAACGACTCGAAAAAACCAGTACCGTTGGAAAAATACAAATAAAGAAAGCAAAGGGGAATCCCGCTAACCCTGAGAAGGAGCATGATAGCAATACAAAAGTAGGAGTAGCATAACAGTTTGTTGCCGATTTCGAAAAATGATTCAGCGCAAATATACTGCAAATATTTGAAGCAAATTTTATCACTGAGTATTCAGCCGTAAAAAGCGAGAATAACATGCAACAGTTTATTTCTGAAGTTATAACTACGTAATAAGATTTTGTGATGGAAGATTCAGCATGTATTATATACGATTTGTAAAAGAATGTTGAGACTGTAATATGTTATTGCAAGTTAAATTACTTGCAATAACATGTTACATTTCACTTTTGTGTTTATTATATTGGCGTTTGGTTCAGTCATTTTAGTTTTACGATCGAGAAAAATACACAATAGTTTTGTACCACTCGAGTTATTCTAAACGCTTTTTGGAAATTTTCAATTATGTTAAGTGTTATAGTATGGGTCGTCGATATCAAGATTATCGCATTTGATGAAATAGTTTGTATGGCTGACGTATTTAAATTTTGTAACAAAAATACGTAAATGTCTAAGTAGCTTTTCAAACAACAATATTTAACCTGAAAGACATGCCAGAATGTGTAATTAAGTAATGTTTTATCTGACGTTCAGAGATCACTAAATGTAGAAACGTCATGGTTGTGTCAGGCATGGATTCGACGAAAATAAGAAAATATATGCTTAGAACATTTATTTGATACAAAAATACAACAGCCTTGACCTAAAAATAAACCGACATTGAAGTCCAAAATTATTTTCTCCGTCCTATTCATTTTTTAAACCAAGAAAATCGAATTCAGTGAAATATAACTTGGTTTCAAACTAGAGGGATTAAAAAAAGAATTGCATTACTGCAATAGTATAAACTGAGTACAAACTTAAGAATCCTAGAACCAATTTCATTCCCACTGGGAAACCTTTCCACAGAGCATACGTAGACAAACACGCCTCGATGTAGTCCAACCCATCATACAAAGCCCTGTGCAGTTCGTTATCTGAAATAAATAGAAAGCTGTAATTTATTACTTGTCTCGCATAAATAAGGGTTTAAAAAGTAACTTAAAGGCACTACTCGCCAAAATGTTAAAATATTTTTGTTTGTTATATATTAACAACAAGATATGGAGAAATTTCTAATCGGACTGCAAATATTACATACAACATGGTAGAAATTGGCCACCCATCAAATTCATGACTTTGACCCTTTGACCTTTTGCTAAAGATTCCCGTAGCTATAATAGCAGCAGAAATTCCTCATGGTGAAAATATTAACCGTACAGTTATAATGGTTCGTGAGAAAAGCTATCGTCAAAGTCAAAAGACCAAGATGGGGAATAGATTGATGGATGAAAAGGCTGCCGAATAGATAGACACACTGTGGACTCCTCTATTTTTACCCACAGTAGCCTGATCTTTACAACCTTAAGCCCCAGTAGCGCTTCAACTGACGAGAATAAAATGGTAATTGAGGTCACGAATTTTATTCAAACCTTTGTACAACAAGAGTTGACCACTCAAAATTCCCTGAATCTCCTCCAAATTATTTCTAGCCATTTCCATAAATAACGATGGTCCACAAGTCACTAATACATGAGCAACTATAATTGTCAACCATAACAACATTTCTACCTTCTGCAAATCAAAATTTGAAGTAAGTGACATCGTTTTGGGGTAACTTGTAATTTTGTACACTTCATTGAACTACGTACCACTTTTGAAAGCAAAACAACGAGGTAACAGAGTCCGAATAATTTTATAAAGTCCGAAATATAACTGATAACTAGCTGAAATAGAGACAAAGAAAAATACAATAAATATACCTACATTAATAATACTGTAATTAAAATTCTTGTGGTCAACCTTTGAATGTGAGCGTGTATTTGTCGCTAAGGACAAGCGTGTGTAATGTGTCCACGAATGCTTATTTTGAGTACTAAGTGTCTGTTTCATGTTTGTGGAAAGTGACAAGACTATCTTTATAGTGCCAGACGAATCTTTAAAATCAAATCAAAGCAATTGACAGTCTTGATTTTCAATTGCCAAAAAGCGAAAACAAACCATTACATTAATTTCTGAACGATCGTGCCGTGTAGCTGAGACCAGCAGACAAGTTGCTTGCTTGCTTGCTTGCATTTAATTCTAAACTTCAAGCGAGTACATGTAAAATACTTTACACCATTTTTGATAGGTTTTTTTTGGATATTTTACTATCTTGGTACACTAACATTCCTTTTTAGATGAAATAAAATTATGACGTCGTAAATATGGTTAGGCAAATTATAGTTAATCAGAATGATTGGGCCACAAACTAAAATCAATTAGGTGCTAAATCAACAAATAATTACCTGCAATCTCATAAAATCTACAGCACCACTCAGAGTGTGCGACAGATTTATGTAAACATAAATAAACTTTCGAACATGCCTTATTTTGTCATCGTTCGATTGATTTTCATCCATTAAACTCACATCCAGAGAAGTTTTAACTAATTTAATCGATCTTTGGAACATTTCTGCCATATACATTGTTGTTAGGCGACCGCTATACGTAATTGAATGTATTAAAGTATAGACACAGAATTGGTAATAAGTACCGTTCACTTTGACATCAATGCCTAGTAAAGTAAAAGCCACAACCACATGTGATGCCAGCACAAATATATGTGTACCATAACACTTTAGTGTACTCGGAGAAAATTGATTTGAAATCATTAAAGTATTTATTCGTGACGAAAATGACAGTATCGGCTTTCCAACATTGAACAACGAAAATAAAATATTGTAACTAGTCTCTAGTAGAAGGAACCAATAGTAAATTTTACCTTGTAATGATACTAAATATTTGATAAAGTAATCGTATACTAAGAATGACACTCCGAACAAAAAACAAAGACAGTAAAATTTTGCTACAAAGCAGACCAATCTACAAGAACTCAAATCATAATACTGGCCTAAAATGAGTCGATATACCAAGATCAATTTTAGTGACAAATCGGTTTTGGTTGACTTATTTTCGTTGGCGTTTAACATTTTGATTTTAATAAAACATAACCTATTCAGCACATTGAGTCACACTGTCGTACAGGACCTTTGACAGTTTGAGTAAATTTTAATCAATCTAAAGAGACTCTATTATTTCTTGATTACTATTGTACATTAGTGGTTAAGTACAAAACAATAAAATAAATTATACGAGTATACGAAAATAGAGCGGAGGGTTCTCCAGTAATACATTAATGCCCTTAAGTAAAACACATTTATAAGTCACGTATTACTACATGTATACTAGATAAGCCTTTAAAGCAGAGTTAAGGATGCGTGTGACTATGATGTTTTAACGTCGTCTGCTCGACATGCAAAGTCTCGTTTTGCCTCAAAGTCTGCGTCTCAAACTTTAGCTCAGAAGTGGAGAAGAAAGGAGAAGAAGAACGTGTGCTGTAATTTAAACTGAAATTATCTGCTGATATTATCAAAATTATAAACAAACGCAATTAAATTATTCACCTATTTTTTGACACTTGCAAGGGAACTGACAATGTACTTTCAGCGAACTCAAATCTCGAAATTTTGTAATTTATTTTGCGCAATTTTCTTTTTTCTGTATGAAGGAAATTTGCGTAAACACCGGTGTGCAAGTGCCATTCGAATGTTTTTTTTAATAATTCTAGTATAAATGTATACTATATATATGACTGTTTCTGTAGTCAGAAGAGGCGCACTGGCACTCAACATAATATTAAAATTTATAAATTGGCCACTTCATTGACAAATTAAGTATATTGCACGCTTTCGGGTTATTTTGTTTAATTTACTCATCGACTCTTCCGCTTTAAGTTAAGAATATATGCGTTTATTATCATTGAGATGCTATGTATATTTATTTTAGAATGTATAGGCAGTAGAGATAATAGCTATTGTGAGCGGCAGAGTTAGGCCCCTATTACATAAATCATATGTGAATAATTAATGGGTGGCCAAAACTGATTTAATTGCATAACACACTAATAGCTTTGGGACTATAGTAGTAGAAGACATTTGATCGCAACGCGTCAGTTAGATGTGGATTTTGAAATTGACTTTATTACAATGCAATATGGTTGATATTTAAAGTGAAGACTCTTGAAGGTGTGAAAGCTTTAGCTGACTGATTTAATCAAATTTAAGTTATGTAAAAGTTCTTTTTTCTACGGAAAGCTCTAAAAGCAAAAAAATACAATAATTTTCAAGAAATTCCAAAATATTCATTAAGCAAAGGTACGTAAAGAATATTATTATGAGTGCGTAACGATGGATTCCAAACATTTTTTCTAATGCCCATTTTTCCAAAGCACGATAATTAAAATCCCGAACACGTTTTGTTCTGTGCCGACAGAAACGTGTTATTCCAAGTTATTAACTTGAATGAACGTCGACATTTTAATTTAAGTTCTGGCGCTAGAAAATTTATAGATATACAGAGATTTAAACTGCAAATGAGTCTCTGAAAACTTAGCTCGGATTCATGAAACTGCATACGCGATCAAGGGTAATGGAACGCGTCTAGAAGTTTAATTAGAACGTTTAGAACCTTCCTAATAATGATTTACAGAAGTACTTGTATTAGATATACTAGATGTTTAGATCAAAAAAGATACTAACATTTTTATTTAATACATCCGTCAACACGACCTTTTCAATTCCAAACATGTATTTTATCTTCAATTGAAGAGAAAAATTAATAACAGCTCAGGGAAATAGAATTCCGAAGTTTCGAACAATAAGAAATATGTCCCCAAGGCAGATCACAGGTCGGCCCAGTAGAATATCTTTGAATTCGAAAAGATTGGAATTTATTTAACTTACCTACCGTTTTTCTTTGTTTTCCCCTGATTATTTTCTCCAAGCGTCGAAGATAACGAGCCCTCTTTCAAGGTGCTTCATTTCCCAGTAGGTTTGTTATTTTTAATTTTAGCCCACTCACTTTATTTCGAAAGGCGCCTAAGGAGTTACCACCTCAGATTAAATTTTGCATTTGTTTATTAACGTAACAATTTAATTTTGTACTTCGTAAGTATTTTAAATTTTAGCCCACAATTAATTATTTTGTTGAAGAATTTAAACAGTAGCGAAGGTTAGCACAGGCACCTGAGTTTAATACGTAGAGTTTAGTTTTATTATGCTATTAAAAAACTAGATAAGTTACTTGTGAGAAAATAATAACTCTTTCTCATTTAGTCGAAAGTTTTATACCTAAAGTAAACACATAAAATTGTTATAAACAGGCGACGAAATCCTAATGAAGCAGTGAAGTACAAATTTAGGCTATTTTGCGTAATTTCCTTATGAAGGAGATCATTTGATTGAAAAAATTGATTCCTCTTGATCTTTGTCATTAACGTTTCATACCTTTTCAAAAGTGATTACACAAAACACACAATTCAACCCTACCAAAGAAAGCTTCTTTTAAATTACATTTCAGTAAATTGAAATAGTCGGTTGAACATCACGACCGCATATTATTCAGATCTGTACGGATTTTATCATGTGGACAAACCGCAGTGTGAGCTGAGCGGCTGTGCAATTGTGAGACCACTAAGTGATGTGTAGATGTTATCACCCATTAGCAATGTAAGCACAGCATTATGTTCTAGCATTGCAACGATTTTGCTGACTTCATTTGGTTTTGATGTGATGTTTCTGGATTATATAAAGACCGACGCTTGTATCACCATAATACGAGTGTTAGTCTGTAATGTTATTTCTAGATCTATTAGTGTTAACTATTTTCTGGTTCTGTGTGTCATATGTAAACATTTCTATTGTTTAACTATTGTGTACGTATATTATTGTTCCAATTTTTTAAACAAGCCAGACAAGCACATTATATTGTTTTCAGTTTTATATTGTATGTTGGGTAATAAAGAATATATGAAAGGAAAGTGTTACGTAATTCATAATTTTAGCGTAAAATTATAAAGAAAAATTAAAATGCATTTTCTTCAAACAAAACAAAAAGGATTAAGCATAAAATTACAGAACAGTAAAACAAAAATACAATACACGTAAAAGCGTTCAGTGAGTCAAGAGAGGCGGCAGAAAATAATTAGAATAAATTGTTCTCATTACCAAGTTGAGGGGAGCAGGCGCACAGCCGCGAACCATGTGCAAAATCATACATCATAATACACGAATGTAGAATGAAGACTGAGGGATGATGAATGTTACTAAACCATTGTAAACAATAAATATATTTGTTATATTTTGATTAAAATGGTGTCTGTTTCATAACCATTTGGAGGTCTACCATTAATGTGATACATGAACATCGGAAGCGTATTGCGTGCTACCCGTGACACTGATAATGAACTTTATTCTATTTTTGTACGCTGCGGGTTGGCGAGTTCAGATTTCTAATTTTGGAATTCAAGTGTGTTCAATTTCATTGGTACTTTTCATGCTTCGGTAACGATCCTGCACCTAGTGGGCGCTAAACAATGCACAGAACCGCAAGGCCACGACGACTACGAACAATAGTTTAAGTAAAAAATAAATATTTGTCCGTGTAGGTATCGAACCTACTCCAAACCGCATAATGCTGTTAGTATCATAACCTATACAAAAAATAGTTCACAGGTATCTAAAATGAAGCCTAAGCCAAAATTCATAAATGTCGTAATTCATACATCACAATTAATTTGTTAGCATGACGCTGTTATACCACATTTATTTCAATTTAACAAAAAATACGTAAAAAACAGCCAACATATTTAAATCACTCAATGATACATAAAAGGCGAGAACGTTGTTAAAATGAATATCAACATCAACATTTGCAAGCCAACCTGTAAAACACACGCAATGTCAAAAAACCTTTTTCATTTAACTTGAAATGATTAAAATATATTCCATTTGTTGTTTTGTAAAAATATAAAATTGTAGCTTCAATAAAAAACGTATCAGATATTCTGTGTTCCAATAAAAATCAACAACACAGTATGGTCTTTTGTTTTAAAAATATGTATAAATGTTAACCTATAAGCTACAGTTTTGTAACAGAAACAGCGAACAAATTAACATGCAGATATAAACGCTATTGCGCTGGTTCTATGTGGCCCAGGATAGAGTGGCGTGAGGATTTCGGGGAGGTTTTGCCCGGCAGTAGAATACTGTCGCATGAATAGAAATAATATATCTAGTTTGGTATAGGGGTCTATTATAGAGTCCTAAAGTAATAATAATTATTGTAGTTACTATGATATCACAGGGCTTAGAGCAGCGTATCTCTTTGACGACTGCAACAATTATTAGTTAATTTGTTGCTGTTAGGCCCACAGGCACAAAATCTTTGCAATTTCCAGTAAAAAACAGGGTCTTTTTAATCTGGATTTTTCTTTCATACAGATTAAGCTGAAAGCTTTGGATTTCAACCTTCACCCCACAAGTCCATAATCTTTCGATATTTGTACAACAACCCATTATTTAACTTCTAGTCTACAACTAACAAACTAATCTATTAACCCGTTTTTAATTTACATGTAGTCTAAAATCTGAATTACCGCCTCCACAAAATTATACTTACATGTTGATCAAAATATACTCAACAAATTCTCATTTTCTTTGAAATATTCGACTCTCGGCAAGAAGTTGCCAGTTTGGCTGCGTAATGAACGAACTTAGCCACTGAAAGGGTTGAAACTGTGAAAGTCACGATTCCGTTATGAAGCAAAATTAGTAATTCATTGCTTAAGGCTTAATTCACTTTTGTGCTGCAAGTATTGGAAAAAGTTTTAGTGGCTGATAAAAATATACGATTGTTTTAGTTCAAAATACAAATGTTTGCAGTGAAACAGAAGTTTGTTATTTACACTTGTGATTTCCTGTACGATGTTTTGGTAAATAGAACGTTTGTAGTGCAGTTGTGCAATCAGTTTAGTTAATTAAGTTGTTTTTTTTTGTATTTTATCGTTTGTCGTATCCCAGGGGGATCTAATGAAACGTTATAGATAGACAGTTGTTCTTTTTACAGTCGTTTGGTAGGTATACTTTATCTATATCAGATGGTAGATTTACTAGTGATTATTAATCAATATTTTAATCCAGACATGAATAAAGACACATTTTTTAAGATGTTATAAACTGAATTAGAAATCGAACTATTTTGTTAATATATTTTTTGTCTGATCTTTTACTTTTAATTATTTTTAAATCACGAATCCACGCAGGGCAGCACTGACACGTTTTTCTAATTTACAATTCAAAGTTGTATCACTAAATATCGCAAAACAAAACAAAAAAAAAAATACCTCTAAAATGTTACCTTCTACAGTATGTTGTTTTAATCCAAAACGAAAAATATCAACAATTTATTTTATCAAGTCAAAAATAAACCATATAATGTTAAATTACTCCCGCAGTTACACGAAACACATACCGCGCCATTAAAGTGTGATTTGCAAACTTTATGATACGGTTTTTCGTTATGGGTTTAGGGATAACATCTGCAACAACATATATCTTAAAGCTATTAGGATATAGATAGAATTATAGATAGATAAAAAAGGGTCTGGTTTACAGACCGATCGGTTAGGGATTTAGTTCGGAGCCGGTTGTTTTTTTTGTTCCCATCGATTAACCACTGATTCTTGCCTTATGGATACATACAGATACATACATGAGATTTCGGATACGTTTTACAGAGAATGATTAATTGTTACAATAACTTTTCTGAGACAAGCGTTAGCTGAAGCGGTGGGGTCGCGTTAGTTCATGATAGATTGAGAAATACAAATTCGATAGCTTGACACTTGAAAAAAATCACAAAGGATATATATTTAGGTTGCCTCTATAACAACAAACCTGAATAAATGTTATGTAAGACAACGTTTCGAACGGCAATATTTTTTCTTTAGCCTTTTTGTCTGGAACTCTTAATGTCGCAGTTTAGACTCGCACTTGAACGATCCTAATTTTTGCGATCAGACGAGAATCTCCAACTATGTTTAAATCTTTCATCAATGTGTTGCGACAGTATTTTACATTTTGTATAACATGTTCAAATTGGTAAAATACCTTTTCAAGTCCCTATGGTTTATTCAATTACCAACAAACAGGTATTAGGTAATTTACACGAAACCGTCTTCCCGAAAACTGAAAAAATGCTGCTAATAGGGCAGTTTAAAGAAAAACTGAAAACTTGCCAAGCGTAAGCAGGAGCCTTTTGGGAGGCGACTTGGCATCCATTAAGATCTCTTTTCGACGGATCATTATCTAGGATATTGGCAAAGCAACAGCAGTCACTAAGAACGACTTTTATTTCACTTTTGTTCATTCACGCTTCTTTTTTTATGTTTAACAGACATACTTTAAAAAATTTGAGTCTGCTCGTTTTTATTTTGTTGCTTATTATCTAACAAATGCTTATTCTGAATTTATTCATGCTTTGTTTTCTAGACGGCTTAATATTTCACTTCCTAAGGTATTACTTATCGAACTGGATAAAAACAAAAACTGAAGGCGTGGTTATTTTACTACATACACATACACTTTAGTTCAAAAGTACTAAGTTGTCCCCACCTGGGTTTGGAGCCGGATTATTGTTTTCTAAGCAATCCAAGGTAGTGCTATCTTAAATAAGCTGTTCCGTATTCCAGAGAGTAAGCTCTCTGATAGTGGAAAAACGAGTAAGAAAAAACACTGTCTCGCCATTTTGCCTATCGTGTGAGGTAGATGTTCTGCTAGAAAATACTACTTAGTAGAAGAAAACTTTAAAAACTTATCAAATACCTAACCATTTCAGACCAAAAAACTTCCTAATTTTAATATCTTTGCATTTCAATAAAAACTCTCCTTAAAGTCCATCTCATCCCACACTATCTTAGTCGTTTTCGTTTGTAACTTCGGCTATTTGCCAAGTTAACTTGACGTTTAGTTCAAGTCTTATGGCTAAGCAACTAGGTCAGATCATATGCAAACGTTAGGGTTAAGCCCACAAACTCGTTCCACTAGTATTTAAACAACAAAAAATAGTAGCACGGCACAACATTAAATTGAGATACAAAAAAAGCCACACCGTAGAACTAATATTTGAAAAAAATGGTCATTTTGGAAACGAATTGCTCATGACGCAGTTTATGACGTAATATAATATTTAAAAAAATAAAAACAAGAGAAAACATTTAACCGATTTCACATAAAACTATTGAGCCAAATTTGATGAAATTTTATGAGACCAAATAACAGCCATTCCGCGTACAATCGAAACTAAATCAGTTTATACAGTCAGAGGTTTATGGTAACAAAAAAAAATACAGGCGAATTGAGAACCTCTTCTGTATCGAAGGCGGTCGAAAAACAGAGAATAGAGAGAATTTGTAAACAAATGTAACCCCAAGATACAACTCCAAACCCAAAGCTACCATCAAACATAATGACAAACGAAAAAAACTGAATATTTTAGACATCAAACGATAGGCAGCTGATCCACATAAAGGGCCCAACCACATATAGCCGGATAAGCCTACAAAGCGAACACAAAAACGTGACACTCTTTGTCATGTGTCAAAACTCAAGGCTTTACAAAACAGAATGATAAAAACCACATTTCGGTCTAATCCATTTAAACACGATAAACCGGTGACCTTAGATTAACATAATGGATAATGTAAGGACTCAGAAATACGTTTATCTACAAATGCACGGTATAAAGGATGCAAAGGATTTCCTCGCTTTCGTGGACACGGATTTAACTATTGTTGTTGAACAAAAGATTTCAGTGTTAAACATTTTATCTTGTTCTTTATTTTTGTTTTCACCCACTTAAATAGTACTTATTGAGATGGGAACGAAGTTTAGGCCAATGCCTCTTTTATGGAATAATAAGCATGAAATTGACGTTTTAGAAGGTAGATGGTGTTCTATGCGTCTAGCAGCATTTCGCACTCTCAACAAAGAACAAATGACTGGCTTTAAAAACAAAAAATAAGCGCAAATACTATGATCTTTACCAGATTGACTAATTGCGAGATCCGTAAGACTCAGAATCAACTTTGTAAAAGGTCATTAACAATAGAATAGAACAGTTCATGACCTGAAAAAACTTTACGTGTATGTTTGATGAATCCTATAACTTGTTTTGACACATAAACTACGTCAAATTTACAAGGAGACAAAGCTGAACCTAAAACATTTCTTTATTCCCAGACAATTACTTCCCGAAAGTTCGGAACAAAATATAATACACAAAGCGTAGGTTTTCTTATTTAAGATTTTGTAAACGCGTTAAGTTCTGAAGTCACTCATCTTAAATGTGGAAAGTTTTAGCTTTTTAGGTCAACACAAGCAGATTTTTTGGAGATCGTAAAAGATAAGGATGAAAAGAATCATCCTTTTATGTTGCTACTTCAACAAGCACAGCCTTAATCTTTTTTATCTCGAAAAAATATAAAGGTTTTTTTTTTCTTATCTTTGAATAAACTTTAAGTTCATTAGAATCTCATTTTACGGTTTTGTCTGATAACTAGGGTATTATTAGGCGTTTTTAAATGTCTCTAAATCAGTTGCGTTCAAAGAAAACATCGACCACTCATTAACTCAATCCTCGTGTGGACGGTATTTTAGATATGTATATTCAAAAACAAACACTTAGCCTTAGAGCAAGTTTTCGTAGATCACACAAATGCTTGCCGTTGCGGGGATAGATCCTGCGACTCATAGTGCGCAGTGCTTTTGGTGAATGGTAAAAGTTGGTCTTATTTCTGCTCTGATTCAATTATGCAAACGTTTATTAAAATTCGGGCTTAAAAATATTTTGAACATTTCAATTCAATACATAAATCCCAATTTTCCGTATCAGTTACAACAAACAAATTGTTTATACGAAACGAAACAAACTTAATGATAGCAATACAAGCGCAATACTGTGTAAATGAAAACCCTAAACGTGATTTGTGATACAATCGGGCTGGACGCATAAAATGTTGCCGTATTTATTAGAAACGTCAAATATGAAATTTAAATCGAAACTGGTTACAAAAGTTCCTGCGTTATATATTGTGAAACATTCGCATTCGAACCTGGGCAGAACACATTTTACGATTTGTTTGACACGAATGAATATTGACGTGAATTATTACCAACCATACATTCACGTCAGATGGATGGTACCGTTTTTATGACGAGTCGAATGCGATATTACGACGTGGGAAAAAGTGTGATCCTTTTCATAGGGATTTATTGAATTACGTGATATTCGGAAGAATTATACTCCTCCTAATTCACTCAGATGGCGCCGTAATTGGTATTAGTCGTCTAAAAAAAGAATTCTCTATCTGTGGAACCCGCGTCAATGTCGTACCAAACATACCTGTCTGATACAGATTGTATGTCGCTTTAAGGATTTTCTTAGTACTCTTGTAAATTTTTAGTGTTGTGATCATGAAAAATATTTGAATTAGGCTTGACTTTCAATTCTTACCATTGTATCTTGAATTGGATTAATGTCTAAACTTTAGTTGTTTTATTCTATAAAACCTTTTTTTTTAAAAACGTTGATCCAGACGTCGTACGTACTCGTATCTATCAATAAAACTTATTTACTGAAAGAATTTTCAACTAACCAATCTTTAAAACATTTGACTGTTCATAAAGGAAACGTTATCATTAAAATAAAGCGTTCGCATTAAAACGATCGCAAAATATCATGGTAAACAAATAAAGCACCTATAAACATACACAATATAACTTGCGTATACGACAATAAAGATGATAATATTATTTTTATTTACTTTCTCAGCGTGACTCCCGTTCGTAGGTAAACAGTAAAAACAAAACACGACGCAATATGCGAGAGTGGGGTTTGCTGGCGGCTTCCTAATCCTAGCGTATGAGGGATCGCGACCGAGCCTTCAGCCCGGTCTTGTCTCGCTAACCACTATTAGAAAAGAGACGGCGACGTTCGCAGCCTTATGAATAATTCATTTAAGGATTGCCGGCCGTACAGTCTTGACTGATAGCGTCGTCGAATCAATAAAATCTCTTAAGTGTAACATCAGACACCGTATCAAGCTTTTATTTCTAGTAAATGAGAGTCCATTTGTCGGAATGCGAGTTTTTATTGTTTATCTATCAATGTGATTGCTTATATCCATTTGATGTCATATTGTTATGGTCTAGTAACTAATCATTTTTATGGACTCTGATCATAAATCAAGAACGTATTATATTGCCAATTGGTTTAGCTTTCTATTGGCAGCGAGTGACAAAGCCTTTGACTATGTCTGATAAAGGTCATAATTAGGTAGTAACTTAAAAAATCTTCATTAAAACAATCATTAATAAGAGTATTTAATGGCACAGAGCATCAATTCAAGCTATTAAATTTAAGGAGCCCAGACTATCTTAGTTAATGGAATTCACCCTCTAATTAGTTTTCAGAACAGATTGAAAAATAGTATAACTCAAGAAACTTTCCAGATTTATAGTTAAGAACGGTCGAGTTGTAAAAGGATCATTAAAATTGTTTTAATTTTACAACCAAGGTATTGTTCGGGGGTCTTTATCACCCCGCATTATATATTACAATTATATTCAGAGTCGACGAAGTTTGCTGAGCTTATAACACCCGATCTCCATAACATTATAACTCCAATTCACATCTTAGACAATTAACAAGTAAATTCACAGTAGAGGCGAAAGAGATCATTCGGTGAAAACATTTTACTGAAGAGTACTTAAAACTTTGGTCCCTTCCCGTTGTCGCTCGAAGCCATTCTCCCTTGTTTCTCGTATTGCGGACGAGGCGTTAACCACCGTGGAGATTTATGAAAGTGGCTTGTCTTTTTGAGGCACTCGAGGGCAAAGGGGAGTTATTATCTATGTTTACCGTCGCCTTAATTTTGTTTCTCCTTTTTAGGGCGTTGCTTTTAATTTCGGGGGCTGCAAAGTTTTCGTTGAACTTTCATAAAAGTAAATACAGGCTATTAAGGACGGTCCGCGATGAAGTGTTTCTAAAAGCAATTTCAAATGTTCATGTTTGGAATGGGGATGAGATTCGCCACTTTCAGCTAGTTTACTGCCTTTCGTGGAGCTCGAAGGAAAAGATAAATCACTAAATATTACCTTTTGGCTTGAATTTTGAGTTTATTCAAAAATATTGGGATATATTTTATGTATATTTCCATAAAGTTTAAAATACTTCCGACGTACATAGATAAATATAGTTTTACATGTAAGATTCAAAAATGAAATTGCCTTGATTAAAAAGTCACAAAATAACATCATACTATTTACTATAATAAATCTGCCAATAACACAATCTGCTAGCTAGATAACTTAACCAAAAAAATGTTTGAAAACTTTCAATGCTGTAATCAACGTACAAGTCCTCAGACCAAGAGTTCCCTACTATCTGGAATTAATTAAACTTCGTTCCCCTTTGCATATCAATTAGTTCGACGGCTCGTAGGTGAACGATAAGGACTGTAACGTAATTCAATTGATATAAGGATCGAATCGGTCTTCCATTTAAAATAACTTATCCAGCAATAAAACTTTATATTGGTTGGACTCTGTTTTAGAAACAGGGTTGCCGTATGTCAAATTGATTAAGTATTAAGTGCACAGTTAGGGTTGTCGTAGTTTTAAGTTGATTAAGTATTAAGTACCTACTTTAAATAATGCCTTTATTTTTTTTCGGTATCAAGTTACTATTTATGAACTATTTATAACTATGTTTGCTGGAAGTGTAAAATATTATCAACAAATTACGGGTTATACAAGAATTGGTACATTAAAAATAGAAAAATTGACGATCATAAAAAAATATCTTATCATTTTTACGCAAAAAATCAAGATTCGTTGTTAATATAACAGTTTGCAGAAAAATACACCTTCCAACATCTACGTACTTTTACAAATATTACGTCTGCGATATAACGCGAGATGCCGCGACAGGCAGAAGCGTACGTACAAATTGCGGCCATCATTAATCCTTTAATATCTTGCCCCGTTTCGGCGAAGTTGCTACCTCAATAGCGGTTGTTATTCTACATTTACATATAAACACCCTCATACGAGACCCGGATATCACTGATAAGGTATCTCTCTCGCTATCTCCCTCAAAGAAGGTTAAACCAACGAATTAAAGAAAATGGACTGCGATTAGCTTCTGTTTAAACTTTTATCGCCTATCAAATTAATCTTAAATACAGTAATAAAATTTTAAATTCATACGAAGTTCAATAACAACATACTTGGTGCAAGTAATCACCAAAAATAACAACGTTATTGGTAGGTATTTTAAGCGAAATAGCTGAAATTTTGTACCACATAACTGGCCCCGTTTACTTCGGCCGGCATGTTAAAAGGTTGCTATTATCTCGTTAGGGAATTTCTCGAATATATATGTTGAGAATATTTTGTATTGACCCGTAAACATGCCGCTGGGCTTAACGATATAACCAACATAATATTCTGACTGTTATGTTTTCATTGAGTTCTTGAAAATTAGAACGGCCCGTGTGACCTAAGCAGTATATTTGGACTTGGAAGTGTTGAAAATAAGTGGTTTTATAAATTATTTAAATTCTATATTTACCACTTTACGTTTACTACGTAACTCAAATAAAATCATAATTTCTACTTACTCACTTACTATTTATTTATTTAAATAGAACACGATTACAATAAAACGTTTAAGTCCTAGAACAAAAATCATTATTCAACACCAGCCGTTGCCTTAAGAATGTAAATCCTTTACACAAATAAACCAGTCAATATTGTAAAACAAATTCAACAGCTCAAACTGACGTATATCACCATCAATCTTTAGTAAGCCCTCTTGTACGAAGGAACCGAATGTAAGACATTAGAGAATCTCCGAGTGGATAAGGAAAAGGGTCATAGTAACCAAACGTCACTAGAAAAATCGGTTGCCATCAATCCGTACTCCTCATGCGGGCGAAAATCCCTTCAAAAGTCAAGCAATTTCTCGGCGATATTTCGTCATCGCCTTCTGAATGCTCTTTGTTGACTATGAGAACGAAATTATGCATTACTCATTTATATAGCAAGCATTTGTTTTGGCCGAAGACGTGTACAAATTGGATGTCGTGTTGTTTACTACTTTCTGATGGTTTTGGAAAAAGACGTCGATCAGTTTTGTTTTGGATATCATTAGTCATATTTGTTGGACACAAGGTCACTGATTGCCAAGGTGTTTGATGACTCCTAGAGTACGATATTTTTTTTGGCAATCATATACGCATTACCAACATTAACACTAACAACGTTATTACTAGTATCTCTCAATTCCTAGAAAAGTTTAATAGGTAGGTACTATGGGTTGTGATTAATTTTTTTGAAAACATCAACAAGGATGACGATTCAATGCCATATCCGAAAAAACTACTATGACTTCTGTAACTACTGTATATATTATTTAAGGTTCAAAAACATATTTAAACGATTCCAAAGACAGGGGAATTCTTGCAAAAAGTAAAAAGAAATGATCAGATTTAATGACAATTCTTCATTAGGAGTCCTAGTTTATTATTTTCATCGCACTCAAAAGAAACAGTTAAACCAAGCAGCTATTATAAATTATCTTTTAAAATATTTGTACATTTTAGTAACTTAAGAACAATTAATATAACGAGTGCGGGAGTTTTTAGAGCACCGTTTAGTTTCACAAAAAGCAAATATTGACTTCCATTAGTTGTTTTGGCATCACGCCAAATGTATGAAAGGGGTCTCGAAAACCTTTTGTTTTTAGTCTTTGTCAATATTGTTGGGATTCAAAACGTCTCGTCTGCCTTAGAACTTGAGACTTTGTTACAGTTTTTTCGAGAGCTTTGTAACGGTCTCAAACTGTTGCCTCAACGGAGTTCGTAATTCTATTTTAGTTTTTTGCAAGTCATTAATAAGGTAACGTTAGTTAGCAAGAGTTAGTTTTAGTTACTATTTGTGAAAGGTGTTAATTCATTGTACTGGAAGAAATACGTCGCAATATTAATTTTGATCAACTAGTAAATGAAAAATAAATAAATCATTTTGTTGAAAAAGAAGTTCATTTAATCTTTGTCTTAAACCTGTTGAAACTATGACGATATATTTGAAACGCTTAAGTATAAATTGATGTACACATTCATTAAATAGGCAGTATTATAGCAGATACATTTACATGGCCTAACCTTACAGGTATCTTCAGACATAGGGTACAAATCAAATAATGCCATTCTGTTTACTGTTATATTAACCTTTAATTCGATCGACTCAATACTATATTGATTAGATCTATTAAACGAGTTATCCCTGCATTAGCCACGTGACTTGAGTGACAAGGTAGTGTACACCTACTATGTGTGTGATGTGGTAATAGCTTACATTACACTGATTGCGTCTTTGATATGCTAATGTAATACCAATCTTTATTAGACATATTTTCTTACTCAAACAAGATGACGAATGTTCTAAACATTTTTTGCTTTAATAATTGTTTTTGACGGGTAATAATTATGACAGGATCTTAGAAAGAAAGAAAGAAATTCTGGACTTCTTGGAACAGATGAAATATTAATTGTTTAATGATGTCCAGCTAAATGTAATAAATATGAAAGATGACCCAACCATTTTTATATGATGAAAGAATGTTTGTGCATTTATTTATAAAAAATAAATCTAAAACTAGATTGTCGGATTATACTATTGCGAAATATTAAATTAGTCTCTGCTGCGATCTGTTTAAACTTTTTACTTCGCACTTCTCAGAAGCTGACCCAAAGGGCGGCGAAAAGGCGTGCAACCGATCTGAATTTTTGGAAATCCGACAAGTTTAACGAAATATTCGATTAAAGACATTTATGACACACATGAATACTTTGCATATGCGGGGATTGAACCGTATAATACTGGTGATTAAATTCATTAAATCGTCACGTATGAACACCTTTGAAACCAAACTATTATAAAAGTCCACAAGTTATTTTTCAGTAAGTCATACAATCCAATCGTGGCCACAGTTTCCAATATAATAAAGGCCAATTTCTCAATGGAAGCCAGATGTGGGAATTAATATCATGTTTCTCGTATTATCAGTATTTTTCTGAAATTGCTATAAAACCTAGGACAAGTGTTGCTTTGGGTAGTCTGGTCACGTAACAGAACTATTGCTTTTGTATTGAACGAAGCATCTATGCACTAAGTTATTTGGTTTTTCCGACCTATTTTTATGTTAGTGACAAGTGCCAGCACAATTTATTAGTGAGAACATTTCATATAATAATATGTAAGAAAAAAAATATCGGTCTATTCTATTCAATGTGTGCCAGAAAGGACAATGAACGTTTAAACGAAAAGGATCTAATTTTTGATAAGTCTGCTTATTCACAAGATATAACAGTGCTGGTGTTTTCACGATGTTTTCTTACACCGCATGTTAAAATGTAGAACACGGTATCAAACATTTCACGGCAACCTCTGCTAGATTTTCACCTAAAAACATATTTAAAAAATGTTACGGTACACAACCATAGAATATGGTAAAGCTCGATACGAAAAATCAAAGCAAAATTTGTGATTTGATTATTAATTATTACAAGCAGTTTAGCAGCAGTCATGCTTCTTGCATTAAACTTTGTATTTGAGACTTGTTTCCTATAATGTAAGTAGGCGATCCGTCATTCTTCTTTACATAAACTTTGCCATAAGCGGTCTAGCAGTATTTATAATCCTTAGATTTTGCGAGATCTCGTGCGAGGAAGTGTAGCCGGGAGCCTTTTGCTACCAAGTGTTTTGTAATCAATATTTAAATATAAGAATTATGAGAGATGGATAGAATTATGGTATGCTTCCTTTGGTATGCTTGCTTGAGTACAAACACTAATTTTAATAACAACTATTTTCTGAACTTCTCAAGCTCTTAAAAACCTCGTTCAAAAATTTATCAACTTGCAAATCTATTAAATTAAGTCATAAGCTTCGTTCCTAGTGTATTTAGTTCTTAAGCAGCATTTTCTAGAGCAATCCTTTTGCTCTTCCATATTCATGCCTCTTTTCATAAAGCCTTCATACAAAGTCATTCGGGTGTAACTCTCTCACGAGATGAAACACCTTTAGACTTAGAAATTATCATTACTTTAGTCTCAAACGTTTGTAAAGAGTATCTCGAATATTGATGGAGAAAATATTTATTTTTGATAAAGGTAAGTACACAGAGGCAGTCTTTGTAGTGCTTAGCAAATTTATTTTAGTTAGGTATACTATTTTTGTTTTGTTTTCATTATGGTGGAATAAATATTTCATGTTTAGAAGATACTTTATGTTCGTTTTTGATTCGTCGTACGGTCGTAATCGTAATCGAAATCGAAAGATTAGTAAAATCGGTATGTAAGTATCTACTTACATACCGATTTTGCTAATCTTTATGGAACATCTTTTAATAAAATAAACCTTTTTTTTAAACCTCTATGACGCGGTAGAGAAAACTGATCTTTAGCTCAAGGGTGTTCTGACATTTTGAATTGGTATTGCCACCTTCTAGATCCAAAATCAGTTCAGCTCTATATTGTCAGAAAATCGAGCTGCATGTAAATTTCAGTTAAATCGGAAACCATACATACCCATATACAGATCAACAAAAGATACATAATATATTGTGAAAGCTTGGCGTGTGTAGGTTGTGTAAGTACGCCGTGTATTTTCAAACAAAAATATCCTGCCTTTACTAAGCCGCATTCAATAAGTTTAAAGGTCAAATAGATGAGACCAATTACAAAAAAAGGGTTCAACAAGGAAGAGGTCAAAAGATCCCTTCAAACAAACGAATGATACCAATAGATCCCGAAATAACCATTGACGTAAAACCCTTTGACCGACCTACAAATATTTGTAAGGTGTATTAAGCTAATGGTACCAATTTGAGGTTAATGGGGTCAATATGAAAGTAGTACAAAATCACTACAAATATGTTTTAGGGTTCCTTGCCCAAAAGATAAAAAAGGTCCATGGTACTAATAAGGTTATGCTGACTGTTAATTTATCTGTTTGTCACTAGACTGCATCTCATTAACAGTTACCGATAGTTGAGACAGTTGTAATTTTGAAAAAATTGAATAAAATAAATATTTTCTGTTTTCCATAACGTCACGTTATTATCCATAATAGTGCAGAACCCTTCATGCACATGCCTGATTCGGAGTTGGTTGTTTTTTTTTCCTAAGGGAACTGTTACCGCAATTACCGTATTTTGATCATTAGGTATATTGTCTGATCTAATGTAAATTGTACGAGCCACTGACCTGATTACGATAATATTATAAGGATGATTGTATACCGTAGGTATTCAATATTTGTTTAGTTTATAAGATTTTTACTTGCCTTTTATGAAGGAAAAAAAGATGTTTTATCATAAATATATTTTGGGGATAAAAAAAAGTGACTCGAGTACCAATATTTGTAACAACTTGATCAAAGTAATATTAAGTTCTTAATACAATGAATTTGATCTCGAATATTTTTTTGCGGTTTACGTCTTCATTTGAAAGAAAATAACTCTTTAAGAGCTCGTTATAGATATGCAGCTTATAAAATAAGAACATGAGATTATAACAGGAAAACAGTAGCTGTTGCCAAAAGTTATTGCCAGCGCTCCAAACGATATAAGTTTGTTTAGCAAAAAGTTTAAAACTATTTCCAAAGGAACTTGCTCTTATAGTTCACTTTATCGGAAGAAAGTAGGAAATTTTAGTTCAGTGATAAAAAAATGCGTTTTTTATTCTTCTGAGTACTTAATAACTACTCTTTCACTGCGATTGCTGCTGGCGTTAAGTCGAGACGTGGTACAGCTTAGTGTAGTACGCTTTCTTACTTTCTCAATTCAAACAGCTGCATTCCAGAGTGCCTCATAAAACACAGGATATAAGAACGGTAAGCTAAATAAAAACACAAAAAAAAACATTTCAATATTTTTTGAAGAAAATACAAAAAAATACCATTATTTTCCTAATAATCTTTGCCAGACCAGTGATAAAACTGATAGATATTTACATTTTATTAAGAAACAAACATAATATTGTCCTATTTTTAGTCATCTAAAATGCCCAGAACCTAAATTAATATTTTTATTCATTGAAAAATACGCTCTAACCTGAAATACATTTAACTTAAAACATTATTTGTTCAACCATTTGTGTTCTCTAAACAATACCCGAAGCGGACTCCTAAATCTAAAGCGAGAACACAAATTTAATGTTCTAGTTGAACGCTGCCTTAACGGCCATGTTTAGTGGCCTTAAAATCGCATTATTAGTGACAAAATAGTGTCCTGGGTAACATTAAAGTGGCTCGTTTCTATTACCGTGTCTCTTGATAGCCTCCCGATATGTACTTAAATACAGAAATGTGTTCCGATTGTTATCCCAAAGGTTAAAGTGAGGGTAAGTGGGTTTTGTCTTGTCGGTCGCTCGTATTATTTGCTTCTATATTTAGCAGTGCCTTGGTCATGATGTACATATTCAGTATATATATAAATATTCCTTTTGGGAATTGGTTAACAATACAAGCATGGTAGATAATAATTTTGTGGTTTTGAACCTTTGAGACAATAATTGTCTGTATTAAAAAGGTAGTAGTACATAATAAAGTTGTAAAAAAAAATGATAGAAAAGTGAAATCTGTACACTAAATATAGTTACTGCATGGTCCACAAACGATACCGATTCCAAAAGTTGTGTCTGATTTTGGGCACGCTCATTTTAAAATGACTAATGCTATTTATAAACATCCAAAAAGTCCTACCCAAAGTAACTAATAACTAATTTTTCACTAGGTTGAATGCATGTACGTAAGTTTAAAATAAAATATTTAAAAAATATGTTTTTTTCTGTTAACTTTTATAAAAACCATATTAATGGCTGTTTCGAAGCAATTTCTAACCGAGATTGTTGATTGCAGTTCCAAACGCGATACTGAAATATCAAAAGATTCCCGAAAACGCAATGTTTTATTTAAGACATTACTTTAAAACCTCAAACTCATTTCTCGACTGTCAAGAATTCGCAACTGTTGGTGGTCCTTGTTACTATGGCAACGTCTAAGAAACCATAAATATATAAGGAACACACCAAGCTACACTCAAGACTACGAAATCTTGGCAGACACTGCACAATATCACTTCAAAAAGGTGTCCCATCCTTTTACAAAAGCAATCATCCCAAAATCGCATCACAAGTCACTCGCTACAACAATGCTGAGAAAATAAAAACGAAACCATACTTGTTCCGCCCATAAAAACGGGGAGAAGAGTGTTGTAACTACTCTCGTCCAACAAAGAGGTTTTAGGTCAAGGGTCCTTTTGCGAGTGCGCCCCAAGTGCGACGCGTGCAATTTATAGGAATGACGTAACTTGATTATTGCAGACACCTTAATTATATTAGCAGACGATTTGGGAGCTTTCCTTGTTTATAGAACAAAGAGATCCTTATTATTTCAGTTGAGTTAGAAAAAATAAGAAAGTTTAAGAGCAAAATTATTTTTGGACAATAAGTTATATCCAAAATTAAATTATTTATCAAACATATGTATCTTTGAAACATTGATTTAAATACCCAAACATGTTTTGGTAACAGTTTTATTAACGTAACTACGAGTACCTCATCAGTTTAAAAAAACTTGGACAACACAACAGACATGCTTCGCCAACGTCATCAAGGAAATACAGTCTGTAAATTTTGTATTGTTTAATGTCGTAACGTCAATTAGACTTGAGGAGTCGACATCCCTGGCTGGTGGCAGCGGTAAGATAATTGCATAAAATGGGAAATGCTGGTTTCCTAGACAATGAAATTGACAGGATGCTTGGAATGAAATTAGGTACAAGACCGGGCAAGCAGTAAGCCAAAAAGCCGACGAGCTTCGGATAAAAGTCAAACGTTTGAGATGGATTAACTGAACCTACTCGTAAATAGTCTCTAATAAACAGGAAAGTCTTGAGGGACATCATGGAGAAGAATTTCAAAATCACGTTCCGTATTTTATGACTTCAAAGAGCAATTTTGACATGTTCGAATTCGTCTGTGTGTTGCCATTATGGCGCGCTGTACCTGTTAATCTTTAATTAATCGTGACCTCAAAAGGTATGCAATACAGAAAATTGTATTCTGTTCTATTATAAAGTATTTTAGTATCGCTTACTAAAACTTGTTGAAACAAATATATAAGCAAAACCAGAATTGAATTGAGGAAAAAGCTTAAATAGTAAAATGTACTGCAATGCAAATTAATTAAGAATTTAATAATACTAAGTATATCACCGTATAATTAACACATAAAGTATTGGGAGAACTGATTGGTTTAATCAATGTAGATACCTGTTTTCTTTGTTTATGAGAACATTCTATGTTATCAGGATATTTACGGTATCTTTAACTTTATGCAAAAATATCCCCCCAAGGTCTTCAGTGCGTAAAGCTAAGATTTCGATCTTATATTAAACATTAATTTTCTTTACAAATACTTTTTTCGGCAACGACCTTTTGTTCGGTATGTTTACCGCCAAGTAGGGCGCCAAATTTGGAATTATCTCTAAGTATAAATCTTTTTCGTAGCCGCAAAATTTTGCACAGAAATCTTAAAGAACGAATGTTGCGTTTTGCTAAGTTAACGTTTTACAACAGTGAGGGGGCAAAACAACCAAACAGCAGAAATTTCCGTACGAATAACTCAGGACGGTATTTAACAAATTAAACCTCGACTTTATAACAAATAAGTAAATGAAAATGTCAATGTTAAGTATGTACATAATATTATGTGTGTCTTCTAAAAATACTGAAATGGAAACTGGTCATCAGCTATAATTTCCGACAGTATGATTCCGTTTGTACTTGCACTAAAAAAAATCTTGCGCAGAAGAAAAATATTCATAAGGTCATATTACTCCCAGCCGACATCGGTACTAAAATACTTCGTGAAACTAAATAGATCCCTAGCCACGCTATTTTACATTTTCGGAAATAATTTCACCGCTAGCTACGTGTTAAGAAGAATTTAAAGTCACAATGCTTGCTCATAAATTCGGCTCCACAGGGATTAAAAAGTTAAGCGGAGGCATTATTTTTCTCACGTAATTACTTTGTTAGCCGAAATAAGAAAAAACGCTTTTTAAGCTGGTTTACTTTAACGCTGGGCTGAGCATTCATTATTGACTGATAAGCCTCTTTTACTGCAAGAATTTCCCTAATAATAGTATTTCCTTGAGAAGCTCAAAGCTAACTCCAAATGCACAAATTAATCGAAAACAAGTTAAGCTCTGATTGATATGGTCGGTCAGTGGATGAGTGACCATCTATGTCCTAACGAGTTAATCATCATTTTGGAAGCCAAGTAAAATTTTGGGTCTATGCTGTTATTTACACATCTTTGACAGTCATTACGCTTAATCAGAAGCTAGAAAGTCTGACAACCAATTTGGGTACCGTGTTCCTCAGATAACTAGGTTGAGATAGTCAGATATGCACGTGTTCCAGGACTAGAAGCCGACACCAACATAGTTGGAGAAAGGTTAAGGATGATGACTTCGAGTATTTAATTTCCCATATTTTTACAACTAAACGTGGCCGTAATCCCTATGGAAACGTGGACATTAGTATCCAAGTGGAATACAAAGTCAAAGAAGTTCTTACATATGCAAACTTTATTGGGGACTAACGTCGGCAGACATTGGAGAATTGCGTTCCCTCGTTTACTAGCAGCCAAGAAGCCAACTTCAAAAAGAAAAATCACAAATATTTTACCGTTGTTTCAATGTCAAATTTCACCATTGAAATTAACGTGATATAGTTTGGAGTCGAGTGCTTTTTTTTTTGTTAATTTCGGAAAATATGCCACCGAATACAAGTTTCCATATTATGTAGAAGATAATAGTCTAACATTGTATTTTCTCATTAGAACAATACAATTATGTATGTAAATCGCTGAATAACGAGCTAATTTAAGTGTCTTAACCACGTGCTTTGCATATTCATAAAGGATATGCTACAACCTCTGCAGTTTAGTGTTAATGAAGTTATGACGTAATATAAGAATGTACATTTAATTAAAAATTTAATTTAGAATGATTTATTTATTTATTTTGATATTTTGTTTCAAACCTTCTTTGATGAAAGATTTTAGTTCTGAGAGCTTTCCTTGACCTCACATAGCAGTACTGTCATAGTTGCAGTTTGTGAAAGTGAAACAAGCACTATCCTATACGGTGAAAAGTAGTTTCCCTTTTTCCCAACTGTGATAGAATTTACTGCATTAAAGGGTTCCTGCAGGCATATTGGTATTCATTAATATCTTGCTTAATATTTTCTGTTTTCTAGATGTGTTATTAGTTTTGCAAAAGACAAAAAGGCATAAATGAGAAAAGGGACGCCTAATAGTGGCATCTTACACAAGATTAATGAAAGAGTTCTATGGTTCTAAAATATGAATTTCTTGCTCATATTTTGTGTAAATGCTGCACATAGTGTTTATTATTTATTCAAAATTGACAAAAAAAACTGATAGAAGACTAACATGCATCTAAACAGTAAAATCCACATTCACAGTAAACTTTTCGCATACATATTTTTTTAATTTTTGTACTTTGTATATAACCCTAGCTAGCTTTATCGACCTAGTTTCAACAAAAGACCTTAGTTTCAACAAAACTTTGTTTACATATTACCAATCCATATTGAACTAATCAGTGTCTTGATTTGAATCCAAAGAGTATAAAGTAAAAAAAAAATGTAGGTAGGTAAACGTCACTCGTAAATGTTCTATTATAGTTTAAAACTTGTCATGTGTCATTTAATTCATAATAGAGTCTCACAAACAAAAAGTTATTACACCAACAAAGAGCTAAAGATATTAAATGCAAAATCAAACTTGAAATTTTAAGCAGCCTTAGAAGTTGCGATAGCAGCACTCCAAACAAAATTACTTCAGCAATTGCTACGGAACAAAGTTATTTAAATTTGAAACTGCAAGAAACTGTACTTAGAAAATACGAGAAGTCCAAATTAAAGTCACATTTCATATTACATTACGTCCTTATTTAACATTCATTTGCAAGTATTATTAACAACAAAGTTGAAAAACGTAATGTATTTTGAAATACAAAAGTTAACTTGCGACTTAACGTTTTGTGTTTTACATAGTACGACGTTACCGTTGGACGAGTGTCGAGATCACAAATTTGTATTCCAGACTCAGAATAAAGTTCATTTAAATATAAATGCGACAAGACCTTTACCCAGTAAATGCTGTTACTCCTATAAACTCAGTCGTAATTTTTTATGACGATTCTGAAATAACTTTGGACATTTTACAAGCTCTAGTAGCGAAATACAATGAGCGAGTACTAACGCTATGAAATCATATTAAAACAGTAAATTAGCAATAATCTCTTTCGTAGAAATGTAAATGCTTACAAACAATTTCCATGTTACAATTTAGCTCGAAGTATCGCGAGCAAAGCGAAATCGACAACAAAGATGTACACATTAAACTATAGCAATAATGGAGAACTTGGCCAAGTTTCCATCTCATAACACTAGGAAGACAAAAGCTTTATGATATTCCAATAAACCTTAATACAATACGAAGGCAGGGAACTATAAAACATCGCATGGAAGCTATAAATCCAAGCGGGATTTAAAATTTCATACTGCGTCTTCGGTTACGTCAATTTTCATACAAAATTCATGGCTGCAGCTTGTAGCGTTTTAACAACAAATTTGAGGCGTTTCTTTTTCAAGACGTTTATTTTAGTTTCATGAATAATTTCCATTTCATACAATTTTGTGGTAGTTATGGTGGGAGTAACGTAAATATTTATTAGGCGCCGCTATAACCTGATATCTGAAATTTAAATCGCCGAGTCGTTATATTTTTCTTTTATTCGTTTACTTGCTTTGAATTTAGGATTATTTTTGTAATAGCAAACATTTCAAATCATTCAAGTGGAATTAAACTGGTATCATTTCGTGGACTAAGAAACTAAAAACTTAATCGAAAGCCCAATTAACTTCGCAATAAGAACTTTGGTTTAAAATGAGCCCATTAGTTGATTTACCATTGTACTGTACAAACACTCTTCCACTTTGTACTATTTTTGTTGTGGACGGAGTTAAAGCACTGATCAATTATTTACATTAACAGAGAATAAAGGAACTGGTACAGAATGTGGACAAAATCGATCCAAAGTTAATTAGGTCCATCTATATTTGCGGTCGTGCGCCACTCTCTGCATCAAAGGCTTATTCTGAACGGACATTTTCTTTCTCACCATTCGATTGTTATTTCGAATAGGGAACTTCGTTATAATTGAGATATTTTTACAGAAATCTTTACTGATTATATTTTACATGAGGGTAAAAAATATCGAACCCTCCTCAAAATATAAAGAAGGTCTAAAAAGGCTGATGTGACGACAGAAACTTTGAACAAAGGTTGACCGAAGAAGGCAAAGCAAATAAACTTTGAGAGAATATGGACAAAGTTTCTTTTAAAGTGAGTAAGGAAAAAGCTGGTTAATTTATCGGTGTCTAATTTTGGAGTTCTTTTCCTAATTTCGAATACACCGAGTAGGAGTATTCGTTTATTAAAATGACAAATTTCTCAGTACTTTATTTTTGGGACTTTTATTATCTACTAATTTATGGTTTCTTCTTTCCGTTATATCCTCTTCACTGTTGATGACTATGTATTACGATTATGTAACTAATAACAAAATTACAGTATTTTTTTGAAGCTGTAATGAATTGATTTCTCATGGGCGCACATTTTTGTCAAACTCCAGTTACAAAACAATTATAAAAGCCACCAGAATAAGGATCCTCGTCCACGGTTCGGACGTTTCCGTCATGAATTAACCCGATTTTGCGCTCAGCTGACGATGGAAGTGGCTCAGATGCATATCAAGATGTAAGCTTCAACCACCGACATACAATAAAGGTAAACAACACAGTGCCAGTCTAAGGACCGGGAGAAAATACTGGATAACCTTATCAGTATCTTAAGGACCTCCAGAGGACTAAATTTTCTCAGTCTGGAACTAGAATGCAGTTAATGCTATTTTGCTAATGACAAAATCACTGCTATTTTTTATTTATTATTTGATAGTGATTTATTTTATGAAGCTGTATTTTATACAGCCAATGTTTGAAATTAAAATAATACCAAGGATTGGGTACAAGATTTAATCAGTTTTTATCTCTTTTGGAAGTCAGTGAACTGAATAAACCAGAGCGCAATCACAGTTGAAATCGTCGGTTTGGTTGAAGCCAAATGCATTAGAAGTTTTCTTAGAGTTTTAGTTCCTTAAGGAAGTCAGCTTCTTCAAATAATGGAGAAACGTTTATTTTAGAACGATAAGATTTTTGCCAAACTTATATGAGACGATTTTTAAACGGATTTTAATCTCTTATCTTTTTTGGTGAAGTTTAATCCTTTAAATAGAAAATGTTTAGTTATTAACACTGGATCATCTTAAACTATTTTGCCGAACCGGTTTTCAGATATTTAAGTTTGTTTTTTTCAATGATAACCTAAATACCAAAATAAATTAATCTGTATGAAGTTCGGTGTGTAATTACATCAGCAGCCTAGATATTCCAAGAATAGTGCTCTTCATAGTAAGCCTCTAAGCTTTTAAAGTAAGACCTGTAGTTCTTGTGGGGAAGCGACATACAGTCATACGTAGTGTATCATGCCGTCTTGCTTCCTCCACAGCGAAGTACTCCAGGTTGAGGAGCTTAAATACAAGCCTCAAACAATACCCGCTCATTATCTTATTGATTTAGCTTTCAATATCCATCCAGAAATACTACGTAGCTTCAGATGCAGTCGTTTCTTCAGTTTCGAGGTTAATCGTAGCATGATTAACATAATCAGTCTCGGAGCCCCGGATTGTAGATCGATAACGGTTTTCCTCCTTAAAGGTTTTAATAACAATAGGTTAAATTAAGTAAAATGATTTGCCTTCTTCAAATTCGTATATAACCTCAAACAGGTTTTTGAGGTTAATATATTATAATATAGTAACGTGGAGAACATTTTCGAAATGATTTTTATTCGTAAGAAGTTGATTTTTGAATTCTTAAAGCTTATAAAGATCAAAAACAGCAAAACAATAAATCCATTTAGTAAGTATATAAACGAATAGACTCAACAATAAATCAACCAGTACAATTTTACCATCAGACAGGAATTGCCCAAAAACAATTACAAATGAAACTGAGAGTAAAACAAAAAGCGTTATTTCACGGGCCCTAAAAACTGTTTCTAAGTTTTTTTCTATATCATAAATTCGACCAATTACGGTAGCGAGAGAGGAGCCATTTGTCACAGTGTAAAAAACGGAGCTGGTCCGCGACCCGTCAGTCCATCTGTCTGCTGTAGACCTACATCAAAACGCTGTTGACTGACAGACCTTATATATAACGCCGGTTATTGCACCCATGGCAGAGATGGACAGCTTAAACAAAAAGTTTTCTCCTTAATACTGTTCACATTTTCTGCCATGTGTTACATTGTTATTATTGTTCTGTTTTTATTATTATATCCTGGGACAACTCACACACGGTCATCGGATCCCAAGCTAAGCAGAGCTTGTGTTATGGTACCCAGACAACTGATAAACTTACTTATATATTTCTAAATACATACCTATTATAGATAAATTACACTCAGACACCAGAACAAATGATCATGCTAATCACACAACATTTGTCCTGGGCGGGAATCGAACCCACGACCTCCGGTATAGCAGTCAGGGTCACTAACCACTAGACCAACTGGCCCGTATTGTACTCGTTTAATTTAATCTCGGAATTTGACTGTCTTGCACAAACTAATATTACAAAAAATGTATCGGTTATAACTCTTGGTATATTGTTTAACGAGCCGATGGGAGGAAAACATCGAAAAGGTCTCATCTTATAGCTGTCAACTGTTTCATCGGTGTGTCCTATTAGTGTAAGATTTCGGAAGTTCAAGACTTTTAGTGTCAACACTTTTGATTTTCTTTGTCATTTGTTTCAGACTTGTTACTTCTCTATTATTGTTATATTACTTATGTTATCATACGATGTACGTTCAATAGATCAACATTTTGACCTTGAAACTTGAAATTTTTCACAATTGTTCACATCTTAAGAGGACTTGTTAAAAGGATGCTGAATTTGATTACATCTAAGATACGTATTAATGTTTTACCCGATGCCAAAAATGAGTTTTTATTTGAAACCTCGTGATGGTCCTCTCATCAGTACTAATCTAGTATTGGCTGTATTGTCGCGCATCGATGACGCGGGCTTGTTGTCAGCCGAGGGAATTAGGGATAGCCAGTTAGTTAGTTATCCGGCCACTTGTCGTCCATTAAAGCCTCGTTAGCCGAACGCAGGTGAATGTGACAGTAACCGAGTTATAGAAGACTGTTTCATAATATTCTGTGACCATTCATCACTTATTTCAACAAAAGATCTTAATTTTTTTGAGTCTATCGCAAAATAAAAATATTTTTAAGGAGTACTATTTTTATTGTTCCTGATCTGACCTAACGTGACCTTTTTAAGTGTATTAGAGTCGGATTATTGCCTCTATCGGGCGACTTGTCGCATAGTTTTTAAAACTGAAACTTTAAAACATCCATGTTTAAGCATATAAAACTTATTTTTAGCTACAAAAACAAAAACCGACTTTAAATCAAAACTACTTAGCCAAAGTTGATAGCCGATGCTCTGAGGTAATGACGAATCGAGAACCACCTCCTTTTAGAAGTCGGTTGAAAATTGCACATCGCCAAATCAAATATGTGTCATCAAAATCTTTTATAGTGTTGAAGTAAAATACTCGAACGATATCAATGAATTTGGCAGACGTTTTGCCGACAAAGGCTTGCTTCGATGTTTAAAGAGAAGATCTTTTATTATATCAGTTTAAACAATAAAAATATCGTTTATTTTTAGATCTTTATATTTTAAGACACGTTTAGGTGAAATATTCATACTCTCAGTTATTCGTATGTCAAAGTAAAATTTTTGAGCTTTACATTTTAAAATTATGTTTTTATTTTAATAATAATACATAATTACGTAATGTACACATAGGTACGCAAGGTTTTATATCGACAACCTCTCCTTCCCCTCGCTTTTAATAATATCAATCATCGCACAAAGTGTTGAAACATCAAATTTTATTGAATAAAATAAAACGCACCCCAAAAATAAAGGTAAATGATAAAAAACATGCTGTACCCATTCACACGGGCTTATCTTTGTGACCATCGCCTCTCGTACTCCGCTGAATTCTATATTAACATTGGTCCACAAATCGCATACCAAATCTGGATCTTATTTGCGATTCACATAACGGGCAATCATGGCCGTAAATGGAGTGTGCTCTATTAAGCAGTTTGGATTACGCTGTGTACGCTGTGCATGCTATCGGTAGTTACGCCTCTATTCGATTTGGTTGTACCGTCAGCAACAATGGTCGAACACAATTGGATTTACAAACGGCCAATATTTCTTTCAATTGATGTTTAGACTGTATTCAAAAATATTGTGTTGGCTTGACAGTAGTAATAATTGAATTAGATTAAATTCATTTTTTTTGTTGATCTAGAAGTTTAGATATGTTACATTTTTCCGAGCGCTGATAAATGTTGTTTTACTGACACTGATAAATGTTATAAAGTACTTATCAAAAATAATTTTCAAATTGAATTTCCCTCTGACCATACTCAAACATACTCATAATGTATGCCTTATGTGACGTACTGATTGCAATATGAAAAATATTGTAAAGTTTATTTAATACCGATATTGGTCACTCACTAGTAAACTGTTCGTGGTATTTTTGAAGTTCCATTGTTATCAACGTAATTGACAGGTGTACATGTTGAGCATGGCCTTTTAAAATGGACGATGTTTTTAAAAGTTTTCAATTGGATTGTAAAATTTTTGTTCAATAAAACTATGTTCTATGACTTGCAGTTGACTAGCTGGCTTGTTAATTCAGTTTTGGTTTATTTTAATACTTTTGTTTGGGATTAGAGATTGGGGAAATAGGAAAAAGGCAGCTTGCATTTTTTCTACAACCTTTTATGTAAGTAGTTTTGATATTATGAAGGGACACGCCAATTTATAAGCTGCTTTAAGACCTCCCATATCTTAAACCGTATTTACTTCGTATCTACTACCTAAGTACTTAAAGTAAGAGAATACGTATGACAACGGTTCGTTTTTGATGTCTACCGTGTAGTTTAATTAATAATTATGGATACTTATTTTGAATACGAATCTAAAAATATCTATGCTTTTTTTAATGACCTTCTAAACCCCGAACGAAGTCGCAACGATTAGTGTTAATAAAGTAATGATTATTTATAAAATATTTTATTTAAGTAGCGATATAAACATAACATAATTTCGTAATCATGTACAAAAAATACCAAGCTAACTATAAAGCCAATTTTCTTTTATATGTCATAAACTCATCCAATATTAAGATCGTACAAGCTCATGTAATATTTATATTAAGCCGCGTAATATCACTGAAAGCCAGCCTTAAATAGCTTGGTAGAGGCCAAACTAGTAAAGATGATATTAATTAGAGCATAATATTAATATACAAGACAAATTAATTGTAGACCTTGTACCAAGACTTTGATAGGATCAAAAGGGATTATAATCGGTATTTTATTGTATGATAGTTAAGGTCTATTGATATTGTATTAGATTTGCAAATATATCTATAGGGTGATTGAGAATTGTATTATAACTAAGCAATGGTAAATGCTTTTGAATGCCTGATTGCCGATTGGTGTATGTCACCTTTCCAAAGAAGCGCGTTTTTGTGACCCACGAATTCATGTTCTGAGTCTGGGTGTCTTTGTGTTTGCGACTTGAATATTATTGAAATTCTCAAGGCACACAAAGACTACTAAGAGTATTAAGAAGACGATTATAGTAATGAATTATCATTACCATAATCGTCTTCTGAAGTGATCGGGATTGCTTATATGTAAATTTCACTGGATTTTAAAAAGTCCTATTTTGGAGCCATCGATATACAAACAAAACATGTATAATATTGATGTCTAAAAACCTTTATGTTAACTTACTGCATACATCAATTCTCACGTATCGATACTAGGTACTCAACAAAACTAGCAATAAATTTCGTGTAAATTTTGAAGATTCATGTTAAATGCATGCTTCCAACAGTGTGTTATTGTAGCCAATTAATTAAAATGTCGAAATAATGGCCCCTTCAACAACGCTGACGGACTATGTAAACAGATTTTTAATTAATACATTGTATGCTTTTATTAACTTGCCGCATGACCCTGCATTGACCGGATAACACTTTGACATTATTAAATGTACATAGAATACTCTATTATAATTTTGATAATATTTATGCATCGTTAAATCTTTAGTGCCGCTCTACAAGTGTATGACGTCACGATTCAGAACGAAGACGGTTATTCAGTATCGTTGATATCGATTTTCTTGAACTCATCTTTAAAAGCATTTTATAAATTTGATTTTTTTTTTATGTAACACTATTTTTACATAAATAGGTTAGAATTTTCTTCCCTTTCCTTCGTAGAAGACGTTTTGAAGACTCGCTAATTAGTCGTTGTTCATTTAGTTCTCACTCACTCTTTACTGCCACCGCGTCAGTCCATGATCAAGACCACTAGTTGGTTCTGAAACTAGTCGGGTGACTCGAATAAATTCATGTGATTGAACCGTTAGATCACGTAATTAAGTTGTGCCACTGGTTTCGTAAGTAAGCATTTTTAAAGTAAGCAATTTTACAATAAAACTAACATTTAATTTGGCGAAATATAAATTTATTTAACTCAAAATACATTAGTGCTTGTGGAACACAGGTTTACACAGTCGCGTTTGTAATGTTATACTTTGATGTACCGTATGGGTTACAAAATGTGTATTTAGGCAGAGCCCAATTATGAAACAATATTTTTAAAACAAGTGATTTAAAATTTTGTTTTATTTAAAGACTAACTATCAAATTATGATAAAAACATGTGAAAGTGATACAAAATATAGAACCGAAATGTAGTGGAGTTCCTGCACAGTTTTATTATTGTTAGCAGCGTGACGAAATTTATTTCTTAACTTTGTGATTCTTGTCGTTCATTGAGCTCTGTCAAAACCATAAATTAAGTCTTCATGGGTTTCAGTATGACATGAAAAACGATAAAATAAAATGTCAAGAAAATCTAAAACTCTATTTGCTGTAAATAAACAGGTGGAGCAACTAGGGAACTGAGGAAAGGCATGCTTCATGCTCAATCAATAACTCATTTCACTCGCCTGTAAACTAAGAGCCTAGACTTTATCGGTCCTTAGCGAATAAATCACACCCCATCCTTCTGAAGTTGGTCATGAAATCTGTTGTGTTAAAGTATAAGATAATTGAATTCGTCCTTAGTTATATATACTGCCTACTTGACTAAATACCACAAAGGTTCATGAAAATTATAATTTTGAATGGTGGTAATTTTTTCTGTGAAATCAGATTCAATTCACTGGGAATGTTGATATTAATAAAAAGGTAGATACTTATTATGTTTCGGATATTGGTCAAAAAATATATAATCAATAATATTATTAACAAAAAAAGGTTGGCTGCTACCAAGGGTTATAATTTAATTGTCGTTTGAATCTAATCCGTGCGTTTCAGTACTTTTTTGACGCTCAGAAAGTTCAAACGTTAAAAAATAAATTAACAATATCAAATCATACCATAATAAAAATCATGAAGACATCACAAACTATCCAAATAATGAACTAAAAAAACAATTTGACCAAACGAGTTTCGAAGAATTTTCCCCAGCAATATTTGCGGGGCTCTTCAATAGAAGGCAATTAAAGCTAAGGTGGTAGGCTCTTTCGGCCGGCATTCGTAAATGCAACGAAGGGTTTCCGAGTAGTCCATAAATAAAGTGGTTTGTCTGGCATCCGCCCCAATAATTACGAGTAGTTATTTGAAGGAAGAAATGAAGAAAAATGTCCTGTGGTTATGAGGGATCGTGTTTGTATTAAGGGGAGTTTGTTATGATGTGGGGTGTTTGTCATTCATTATTTCAGGCCAGGATCAGAAGATAAGGTTTATTTCTCTGGGTTGGACTGATTCCCTTAAGATATGTGGATAGATTTTGGGGAGGCCTTTGCTCAGTTGTGGACAAAGTCATCTTCAAAATTTTAAGACTAATCAAAAAAGGTTCATTACGTTAAAATATATTAAATTACCATTTAAACTGAGGTCACTTTTTAAATAGAATTCCTTATCCAATTTTCACTTTCGACCAAAGTTAGTACTTGTAAAATTGTTCCTAGTCCAGGCATCATGGTCAAATGGATACTGTTGACGTTAGTTAATAGTACATTAATAGGAATCGTTGTTTACGCGTATTTATCGGTAAAACCCGACTAGTTTTGTACTCAAATGTTTTTCTTTATCATGACCTGCCTCGGTTTTCCCGATTTATATGCTTAAGTAAACCTTTAACAAATAAATAATTATGAATCCGCCTCAAAATCTCTTTATTAGAGAATTCTTTAGATGCTTTAAAACACTGTTATTTATATTGCAGTGTTTACTCATATCGTAATTAGGTGGAAATAATGTACAGTAAATTATAAAAATATATTTTAAGAAATATTTATACCGCATTAAACTGAGTCAACTCGAATTGCTTGCATTCGCAAAACTCAGTGAGTGAGCAAAAGTAAAGAAAGCTTTAATTTGTTTATTTGTGTTTCTCTAGCTTTGGATAAAGCCTTTAGAAAATGTTTGCAAGCAAAAATAAATGACAAATTAATAACAAAGTAGGACCACTGGGTTGTGTGTTTTATTCACAAAGTACTGGCTTAAACGTAGTTGTGATCTAATAAAAATAGCAAGAAGAAGAACCCATGACACACCCACGCATTATTACCTCGTATAAAAAGCGTAATACTTATTGATTATTAAATATACGCATAGTAAGCCAATTACTCTAATTCAATAGTTCATCATCATCATGATCTCAGCCTATAGCAGTCCGCTGTTGGACATAGGCCTCTCCATAATTTCTCCAGCGCGACCGGTTCGTTGCCACCTGCATCCAACGGGACCCAGCGGTTTTCACCAGGTCGTCGGTCCATCTGGCAGGTGGCCGTCCCACGCTGCGCTTGGTGGTACGTGGTCTCCACTCCAGAACTTTTCTGCCCCATCGGCCGTCCGATCTTCGCGCTATGTGGCCCGCCCATTGCCACTTCAGCTTGCTAATCAAACGGGCTATATCGGCGACTTTCGTTCGCCTACGGAGCTCCTCATTTCTGATTCGATCCCGCAGAGAAATGCCGAACATAGCTCTCTCCATAGCTCGCTGAGCGACTTTGAGCCTGTGGAAAAGTCCCTTCGTGAAGCACCACGTCTCAGAGCCGTCAATTCAATAGTTACTTAAATATTATTCAACTAACTACTAACAGAACGCAAGTTTCCCGAAAAATATAATGTGTAACAATATATTGTAAAAAATAATTTAGTACGAGAAATAACGTGTCGTATTCGACCAAATGCAATCGCAAGAAGTAAAATCTAATCGCGCGAAATATTACAAAAATATGAAACTCTATTCCTTTGTAAACCAGTTTCCTAAAGTTTCGAATTCGATCACGGGCGGTGGCGGTCGTGTTTTGTTTAAAAAATCCGATTTAAACCAAACCCTTCACTATCTATTGATCCTGAGTATTCAGCGTTGAGGCAGACCAATATTTTTTACACTCCAATTCGCATTCCCCTTCTTTTTCGTGACTAAACTTTCAAGTGCTCTAGAATATAACATCAACGCAAAAACATGTTGCCTAACCACGAAGCGTTGAATTTCTTATCAACTTTAGGTTAATGAAACTACACATTGGCATTTGAGGGTTATGGTAAAAGTAAGGTCATATTTGTTGATCGCAACGCTTAAGGAAGATTATAGTAAATTGGTACACGAAGGCTAAAAATAATCTTAAAGCTCCAAATATTTGCTTCTTTTTTAGATACACAATACAGAAATCTAGCTGAGAATAAATTCGATACTAGTCTTAAACATTTCAGTTAGGCAGTGAGGTCTTTTTTCGTACTTTTTTGCGGTGATTGTGTGAATGAAGAAAAAGGCAGAAAATATTCTGAAAATGGATAAAAAAAGCGATATATTAAAGGATTTTTCTTTTATCTTTGGATATAGCCAGCCGTTTTTGGAAGATTCTATATTGGCTTACCGCAGTTCGTGAGATAACCTAATTCAATTTCGGTTCACACCTTTAGTTGTAATAATGTTTGAGATTCTCTGTAAGGATCATATCAGTCGACGGTAAATTTATTTTAATATATTTTTTTAAAGAAATACCTTTTTTACTCTTACCGTAACCATGCTTTTTTCTTGCCAAAAGAAAAATAAAAAAAATATTTATAAGTTCTTTATTTATAACTTTATTTGGCTATTTAACAGCCTTTTTAAGGTGACGTATTTTATCGTTAAGCTTTCTTATATTCCTAAAACACATGCGAGATAAAAAAAATGAAAAAAATACTGTACCAAAAAAACTTAAGCCAACTATTTCAATAATTCCACATTACAAAACCCAGATTGTCCCATTTATTGGGTAGCTAACAAAGCTAACCGTATCTCGTGATAACCGCCATAATCTCGACCGAAACCGGCTCGAGTCAACGAATTCTCGAGATACGTGACGATCTCATTTGAGAGGGTGATTCAATTTTAATAAGCCTCTCTAAGCGGCAACTTACATTATCAAGTCTCGTTGCGACGTTTTACGCCAGTGCTCATTGTGCCAGCGATTCTCTTCAAAAGAATACTTATTATGAGAGAAAATGACGCGGAGGAAAATATTCCGGAGATTTTTTCGTCCATTGTCCTTTTGTCAACGCACGCCAACGGCTACGGCCGCTAAGATGCAGACTGCCTTCGTCTCCTCATATTGCTAAATTTTCAGCATTACTTTTTGTCTTTATCAGGCCGTTGGGTTGATTAATGCTTTTCATAACGAGACCTATTTTTCTCCTTTTGTTTCTGAAGTCTTCAAATTATTCCCTCTTGGCCTGATTATTAACTTTTTCTAGGCTTTAAAATGTGCCTAATGAACTAAAAAGAAAACTTCTGAATGGAAAATGGTGTAATGATTCAAAACAAAGTTTTGCTGTATGATAAGATAACTTGAAAAGTTAATTTCACTAGCTTCAGGTGTTATTATTCATTCGCATAATTTAATAGAGGCCATAAATTTTAGACATCCACCATCGAAGCCGTAACTTAACCCACATATTGTAGACGTTTCCATATCATGCATTTATGTTATACATCATAAAATCGCCGTTAAATTGTGCTCCAGTAAATATATGCACACCTTTACACGTCTCATGGCTTTCCATCCGATATATGAATATATTTGAATAATTCGCATAGGCCCGTCTCAAACGCTTTTGTAGCCTGCTTCCTTAACGAGCAAACGGATAATAGAGACCGGTAGCGTTATTTTCTAAGGAATTAGGTATTTCTCGTGACTAATATTTCGGGAGAAAGGGATCCCGATTTTCATACATTTTTGCTTCCTCTGGCATTAATAATCTCGTTCGCAGAAACCATTTCAGATACAACTTCTTGAGAGAAGATTTCCTAAAATTCTAGAGTTAGATATTTTTTTTCTATTCTATTTTCATAACACGCTCACTAAAGTACTCCAGCTAGCTAAAACTGCTTTGCTTAGTTTTATTGATATATTATAATACAACAAAACCATAATAGTAAAAAATAACAAGTTCATCCAATCAGATCATTAAACACTCCACAAGATTACAATCCTGACAGAATTTTGGCAAAGTTTCCACAATCCCAGTATATAATATTCATCTTTATTCGTATTGTGGAAAACATAAATAGAGCTCGCGATCCCATTTGGATGGCGTAAATGAATCTTCCAATTGTCGCCATTTGCTGGTCCCGAGTATAATCTCATTCTGTGTCGACTTGTTAAGTGCAATTGCACTACGCCAAATTGCATCCTGAAGTCGCTGGGTTTTCTTTGAACAAAAGAATTGTTGTCGCCTTCTTTTAGGGTTAAGTATTTGCGCCATTCGCACAATAGGGCTTAGCTATGTGTTGCTACAATTAGATTGCTATCGTTGTTAGTGGAATTGCGTCGCCGTTATTAATGGAAGTTTTTAGTGGTAAAGTTATATTGAAGCGGACTGCAGTATATTTTTTGTTGGTATGAATGAGTTACCAAAAGCTGTATCAGTTTTATTTTAACTTTTAGTTTAAAATGATGTTACGTAACTAGGAATTTGAGTTACGAAAGTATGTGCTGGTGGGAAAATAAATAAAATGATATGTACGCAGAATGACGTATGATGAAAATTCATCTAAAAAAACTATGTTCGGTGTGACCGCTACAGTTTCAACATATTACAAGGGAGAACGATTACATGTCATTAAACGGACCGTACATAATTATTGTGTTAAATTTATATAAAAGTGTAATTTTACGTTTCAGTAAATAAATCTGAAGTAAACATTAAGTTCATTAACTGAGAACCGTAGTAAACTCAAGCACAAGATGGCATAATATTATAAACGCGCAAGCTAATGGTAGGTAAATACAGCGCACAGCTTAGTACCGTAACAAATTATGTTCATACTAAGTAAGTAACCTGCTCTTAAGACTACGTACACTTAAGTACGGTGTATGTAAAACGAATGTATTGTGTACGAGACAGAACTCGCCTCATTAGTATAGTGTAGTACGTCTAATGGACGTAAGTGCGGTGGCAGGTAGCAGGAATACGATGTACGAAGTACAGGCGATTACATTTATTTTCTAAAGCACTTGTGTAGTAGTTTATGTTATTATTCGTATTCTTGTCATTGGATTAAGAACTACGGTCTTTTATGACTGTACTGTAATAATAGCTAGGGAAATAGTCTGCAGCTTTTATGGAATGGGTTTTGTTTGTTGTTGCATTTACTGAGATTTTGGTAGTAGTTTTAATGCTCGTTACTAAATTGGCAGTAGAGAAAGCTGTATGTTATGGTGTTGTAGATTAGCGCTGTCAATTTTGCGTTTCTGATTCAAATCATAACCGTTTTTTGCAATCGTCCTCAGTTTTTTATCCCTAAGATGGGAATCTGAAATCGCGAACTGGTCAATGACCTAATATGATGGTTAAAACGTCTTACTTATCTATGTGGTCATCTCTTTATAATAAAACGGACCGCTATTTTCGCATACATTATAAAATAATGTCAAAACTATACATCTACTTTACAAGTAAAAACATTTTATTACAAAAACAATACGCAATCGATACAAAGTTTCCAATTTTTTTCCGTCTTTTTATCCGCATCTTCTCCGACGTTCTTACATAATTTCGTCGCCTCAAAAGTTATGGGATAACGGCTCAAGGGGACGCTAACGACCGGGTTTTGGATAAAAAATGCGATCCTAAGGAAACATAAGTTTCTACGCCTATTTTTTTCCGGAAAGGAGTCGTATGAACACACCTGTTGGACACTGATTCACTATCTTTTATTTTATACGCCAAGGAATATCACGCTGACGCTTTTTTTATCATCTGTCTATTTAATATGCAGTTTTTTGATGGAAAAAAAAATGTCGTTTTAATATATTTTCTTAGCAGTCCGTTGCTTCACTTAAATTGTTTTAAAGTTTCAATACTTGTTAAACCCTGACGCAAAAAGAATGGTGCATAAGTTTGACCGGTATGAGATATTAGGGTAAACCATTTTGGGTGTGGTTTTATTTTTTCTGGGGTTTTTACATTTCAAATTTAATCTTGTTACTTAGCTTGTTTAGCAACTTCATATTAAACTTTTAATTAAATTTCGTTAAAAGTCACGTTTTAAATTCCTTTTCAAATATGCGATTGCATATAACTTTCGAGGACAGTTTATAATAAAAATCTCAGAAAATCTACGGAAGTATATTATCATAACAGCAAACTCTCATATGTGTGAAATTCCGACTGCAAATGAAGATGGCGAAGTTTCTTGAAAACTTCTAAAACTAGCTGCTTCACTACCGAACAAGTTCAAAAAATACTCACACGCCCTCACTCCGTCTTATTAATTAAAGTGAACTTTTCTTTGCGTTCACCTGCATAAATATTATTTTTGATAGCGTCGTCAAATAACTGAGATTAAATAATATGCTTAGTTAGTGCTGCTTTTTTATCTAATGAAAATATTTAGCCATATCGGTCACAGAAATTATGTTTCTCTTTTAGATTTTTATGGCAATACTGTTAATGTGATTTTAATGTTTTCATTAAGTTTGATAGTATATGATAAGATGTTTTTGAACTGAAAACATCCATCCAAAATATTGTAGGTATTCCTTATTCTGATGCATTCAACACACCGTTTGTGTATGTCTGCCCGTGATATACACAGACAGTGTTGTCATGTGAAAGGGTCAATATCAATTTGTTTGCCCTCGCTTGAGTCATCAATTAGTGAGGGCGAAACTATTTAAAATCCAGCAAAACCACAATTAAAACAAACATAGCATTAAAATTGAACACCTGTAAAACCTTCACATGTAGGTAAACCCAGCTCGTATATCAGCAATTATAACACTAAACACGAGTGTTCACTTAGCGTACCTAGCAATGTCTATTCTCCAAATATTACGCTACGGAAAACCAACATTCGTGATGAAGGCTCAGAGTAACTTAATACAGTTAATTTAGCAGCTCTTAATGTTTCTGGTAACCGCAGGTACGAACGTAAAGGTAAGTGGATGGCAATTGACCTACATTATCTTAAATGAAGTCATTTACTAATCAGGTAAATCGCCTTTTTACGCTTCTTGATACGTCTAATGCAAACTTTCTGGACGTATAAAATAAAATCGCTGGAAATAAAAATCGGTACGATTAACGCCATGGGGCTTAGTGGTTGAGGAGACCACGAGAAAATCACCGCGCGACGTGTTATGGGTTCGATACCCGAGTAACACTTTTTCAAAATGCTTTTTCACTTTTTTAAAATGCTTGTTCAGATTTGGGTGACTGGATGTTTATTGACAGGTGACTTGAATGTGTGTGGCACCCCCCGTGACACGAGAATTGAATAGGTATCTTAGGTCCTCCTGTTAGAACTTAGGCCTAGCCTGTAATAAAATAACTTGCAGTAAAAGAATGATACTACCAACACTTAAAAAAAACACCTATGCTCGACATACAAACTTAAATGAGAATCGAACTCAAGACCTCTGGCTAAGAAGTCAGGGTCTCATCTTTTCGCTAACAGGTCATTAAAATTTCATTTCTCTACTCTCTCAACTTTCGGTCTTATTGCGAAATATTAATCAAAATTATGAAAATCGTTTGAAAACGGTATTGTGACACGAAATAAGGAAATGTTAAATCAATCCCAAATTGCCGACTTAAAGCGTAATGGCTTCGGGCGTGAACCGTAATAAAAATTTAAGAATTACGTTTTTCAGAAAGCTATTACGGGTTTAATGTTTCCTTGTTATTATTAGTTAATCTGGCGCTTTTAAACGGTTACAAAATTTATCAAAAGACTCTGAAATCTTAATCGTTTTGCTGAGAGTGGTAAAAAACATTGTTATGCGTAATAAATAAAAGTAAAGCGCCTTTTTATTGAGAACATTTTTATAACATAAGGCGCAAAACAGATTTAAATTAAGGTTAAATTTTACTACACTTATTACTTTGTTTATTATTTTTATTGAATGTATTACCCTATTACTTATTTTATAGCAAAGGGCTGCATAAAATTTAAAGCCACTTATTTAATTATAGCTTTAAAGCACAAATGGTGTTGTGTATGCGAGAAAGTGCATTGCGCATTGCTATGCCCCTAGCAGCATCCCGCTTGCACTCCTCTTATTTTTAGTACTTTTATAAGCACGGAGATTTTTTATAGTTATTAATGTGTTATTTTGTATCTGAATAAGCAATCCAATTTACCAGGTATCAAGTTTCAATAAACATTAATATCGAAAATCCAGACTTTTAGATAGCAAAATTTATATAAAAACAGGAGCAAAAATATTATCTTTTGAAGCATATGCGTTTGCTACGAAAAATGATAAGATATTACAATTATTTAACTTTATTCAGTTTTCGAGAAATGATATTCGGGTTATCGTAAATTTATTTATTCGAGGTTACGAATATTTGAACTTATTTTTATGGTAGACTATTATACTAAAACTTGACTGAATGATTTTAATACTAATATAAACTTCTGCAGCGCTGCGGCCTATAGCCTACGGCTATGGCTACATTACAAATATGATGAGAAGAAGAATTAACTAATCTTAGAAACCAGAAGTGAGGACAGGTTTTTAAAAAGAAAGCACGGTTACGTCACAAACAATTAAACCAAATCATTACAAAGATAACTTAAAGTTAATACATCAAACTCTAATTACTGCAAAGGGATATGAATGGCAATTATCGAAATAACAATATGGCTGTTATGCTGAATAAATACAACGAAGGTCACGGAGATGTTCAGCGAGGCCAGCTGACAGCGGAGAGAGAGCGTTGCTAAGGGCGCTCCGTCGTTTATAGCGGACTGCTTGTCAAATCCCAGGTTCGAAAGAGGTTTCACTAAGGATCTTGAAGGAGGTTTCAATTTGAAAAGGAGGTTTCGTTAACACTAAATAAATTAACTAAAAAAAACTAAAGTCCAACATGATCCAACACATTATTTTTACTAATAACTGTTGTTCTAGCTGAGGGGTTCCCCTGAAGAGCAATCTTGGATCCGCCAATGATAGGTAGCAATAAACAGAGGGACGTTGTCAAACCACAGGGGCCGTAACCAAAAGACCAATATGACGGTATTATAGTAAACGTAATTACATGAACACTCAGTAGGCGACTTAATGTGTAATTTAGGATATTATTATTAAAGTGTTTGTTACTATAAGTGTATGTGTATGTTATCTGCAGTTTTTGAGGATAGTGGATGTTTCAGTTTCGGCCTCTACGAGTATTAAAATGTATGCCGGTAGGAAGTATCGATAAATGTGTTCAAAAATGCTCTATTAGGGCCCTAATACTTTACGTGTAAGATATTTGGTCTTAGGAAATATTTTGTCTTAAATAATATGCGAACGATATACTTGAAAGTAAAACTTGTGTTACTTCGTTAACTGGTGCAGTTTGTTCTCGCGAAAACTTTTGACTGGCAGTATTTAAGTAACATACGTTTAAAGGTAGTAATTAGATACAAATGACCCCGATCTGATGGTTATATTTTTTGAACTTACAAAGTTTTTCTTTAGCTCGGCACACCACATAACTGAATATAAATAATAAATTGTAGACACAATGACTGTGTCATATAAAATTATTATAAGAGGAGCGTTAATGAAAGAGGATGTTAATTTAAGTACTGCCGCGTACAAAATTTAACATTATTATAATGTTATGACGTGCCAAACAAAGGACGCGCAATGCAGTTAGCAACGTTACTTAGTAAAACACTTTATAAAAACGTTTATTATATTGCTGCAGTAAAAGCTAAGACCCAGACAACGTCAAATCGCATTAGCAGTCACGAATAGAAAACTTAAATTGTATGAGAATGACTTCTTTTTCGACCAGTGACGTAAATTGTCATGACAGTTTAATACATTTGAGCAATTTGATTAGCGTTTACGGTCAAATATGACTCAGAATTTTATACGCTGTCTTAAAACATAAACCTTATCAAAAAGTATTCAATATCAATCCAATTCATCTGTTGAATATAAATAATAAATTTCCTTGACCGAAAACTTCTTATATTTTACTCGATTCCATCGAGAGGCAGTTAATAATCGATATTGTTTGAGAACAATTTCTAGTATTCCACACGTTTTGAAATTGGAAGTTGAAGCGAATACAAACGACTTCGTCTTGGGATAGCAAGCACGCTCAACGCGCCGAAGGTACTTAAGGATAGATGTATTTGCGACACAACGTCATACAGTGAGCCGTCGCGAAGGTAACCTATTTTGTAAAGAAACCTTAGCAAAACTCAGTCGATGCATGAAAATATACGGATAAATTGCAGACTTTCAAGGTTTGTTGGATTTTTCCTCGAGTGTGACTTTAAATTGCTTCTAAGTTGTGAAAATAATAGAAATAAATCCAACCTATATGAAATGTATTTTCGTCTCAAAGACGAAATATCAAGTTATTTTCTTATTTGAAGTTATACCTATAACGCCGTATTATATAATATATACTCCCTAATATTTTTGGCTCTCGACCCAAAAAGAGAAATGTAATAAGTTTGTCGTGCCTGTCTGTCTATGGCATCATAGCACCCGAAAGGATTGGATTTTAATTAGGTTGGTTTTAAACTACAAATGAATTACGTGCGTTTGTTCTAAGAAATTTTTGATTAAAAGGTTTAACAGTCGGGTTTTTTTTACATTTTTCATCTTGTCTTCATAGGCTGCTGTATCAAATTACCAGTAATGTAACCAATAAGATGTTTATTATGTGCTGAAATACAGTTTTCAGAACCGACAATCCATCGAAGTCAATACTAAAAAGTTTGATGAAATAAAATTAATATATCAAGGTTGGGTCTATTAATCGATTTAGCGATATTTAGTATTTAATCAAACATTTTTGAACTTCATCTAACAATATTTATTGACGTAGGTGTAGGCAAAATCTGCTTCTTTATTATGACAAAAACTGTTGCCGTAATATTCCTTGAATATCCCTACTAATATTATAAATGCGAAAGTAACTCTGTCTGTCTGTTACGCTTTCACGTCTAAACCACTGAACGCATTTTAATAAAATTTGGTACAGTTATAGAGTTGACCTTGAGAAAGAACATAGAATAGTTTTTATCCCGGACTTTTAACGAGTTCTCTTGGAAACGCGATAAAATCAACCTCGACGCGGGCGAAAAGCTAGTTATAATAGAACACGGCTTTCTTCATTCAAAAATGCCTTAAAAACAACGATACCTTTAACTTTTATAAAACTAAAATAAATATTACACGACCTATTTTTCCATTTTATTTCTTTATTTCATCTGGTTTTATTCCTAGAACCGTTTTGCTAGGAGTATAACAAATGGTCACATATTTTTCTCATAAATTCATTATGAAGTCCAGAGATTTAATTAAAATCTGGCGTTGACAACTGTCGTAAATATTCGCATGATATCCGAGATGGAGCTTAGTGGTCTTTGTTTAAGAAAACTCATTGCTAGCATTGTAATCTGGTATAATAATCTAGTTTACTTTAAGAATTCTTTAGACGCTTGAATAAATTATGAAAAAAAAACATGCAAAAACTTAAATATGTGTAATAGGTACGTTTGTACATCCATAATAGTAATTCATAGGGTTTAAACTTTCAACTAATGTAATGTCAACTAAATGTTTTTACCAATTACCTACAGAAACATATTTTGTTGACATTTTCGAAAGGGTGAAGAAATGACCCTAACGTTATCAATATCTTGTCATTCAAATCCGATCTAAACAGAAAGTTTTACCATAAACACCTTACTATCCACAAATAACTGGTAAGTCTTCTGTGTTAAAAGACGTGTAAATGTCACGACAGTATATAAACGTGTTTTTGAAACGCAAGAAATTCCTTAACAGTTTATATAGAGGCCAAAGTAATATCATTAACAACAAGTGTAGCGCAACACGATTTGTGTGACATCGGAAGTGCGTGCAGAAACGCAAGGATACCTCTACCGACGTCCAAAGCAACAGACAGTGAGAAAGTGAGATAGCACGCTACGCTACATAGAGCAACGTCTCTCCTCTAACTCTACAAAATAACTCTTTAAATGTGGTAGCTCGCCCCTGTACTATGACATCTGAAATAAAAAACTGTTACCATTATGAAAAAGGAATGGCGCGTTATATACAATAGAACAGCATCTCGCTTCCACGACAACATTAATGTCTTAAGATTTCATAGTAAAAGCCTTGTTTCTTCAACAATATTTTTACTGCAAACGATTGCGTTGTTCCCACACATACCTTAGCCAACATACCCCACAGTCACTTATCTTCTTTATACGTTTACACAACATTACGCCGCGGTAAGAAAATGGTACTTTTACGTACAAAATGAGGCAGTTCCCTTGATTACATGATGCCGTATTCTAATGACCATTTTGCTGTAAGCAGTTGGTAATTCTAGGCTCTTGACAAACACTTTATGTTGATGTTGGGACCGTTTTGTGTGTATTCTTTTTTAAATGTGTCTGATTTAGATACTGATATTTAAAAGACATTACATAAATGTCGATTTTGTTAAAAGTGGAAAATGATTTTGCAGCTAGAAGCAAGATGTTGAGAATACGGGCTTTGTGGTATACCTTAGAAGAAGCCCACATACAGCAATGAACTGCAACAAACAATTTAATAATTGTACTTTAATTTTATGTTTACCCCATCACACTCATAATTGGTTGAAACATATTAATTTACACAACTTTACTTGAAATAATATACATATTCATACTCATACATTCACGCCTTCAAGGCTGTTGATGTTCTCTAAACTAATTTACCCTAACGACTGCCATAATGTACGGAAAGATAGTAACTGTAATTATATTCGGGAGAAAATCAAGTGAGGACTATCCTTGATAACTCCACTGGGTGATGTACAGTCAACCTCGAAAGTTAATTAACAAAGGCATACGTGAACGGCATGCAGTACAAGTGGGTACAGAAAGATCATTGTGTTGGCAACAGAAGTCGTTTAACACAAACAGATTATTGAGTGATCAAGATAAAGATTATATATGTATGTAACCGTATTTGTAGAACTTAAATTCACAATTTTGTAAACACTAAAGGATTAAATACTTATGTTGCACAAATATTTCAGGTTTCACAAACATTCAGGTCACATGCACAAAAACACTTTGACTCTAGGACAAGTATTAGTGGACCACAAAAATGCTTGTCCTACGCGGAGATCGAACCCGCGACACGTCGCGCACAGTGGGTTTGTCGTGTTGACCTCTACCATTCGGCTTTTTGCTTACTCAATGTGACATGAATTAAAATAGGAAAAGTTAACAGTCATAGAGATTTAGGTAAATAATTATTTAAAACTGGTACAGTATTTAATAAGAAGCAATAATATCACACTGGGTTCCGTTGGATGCAGGTGGCAACGAACCGGTCGCGCTGGAGAAATTATGGAGAGGCCTACGTCCAGCAGTGGACTGCTATGGGCTGACATGATGATGATGATGATGAATAATATCAATTCCAATAAATTAATTAAATAAATGAAAAATAAATAAACGAATTTTGACGACCTCCGTGGTCGAGTGGCGTACGCACTGGATTCAAGGTGTCGCTAGCTCTGAGGTCCCGGGTTCGATCCCCGGTCGGGTCAATGTAAAAAAAAAATAACATTTCTACATTGTCTCGGGTCTGGGTGTTTGTGGTACCTTCGTTGTATCTGAATTCCATAACACAAGTGCTTTAGCAACTTACTTTGGGTTCAGAACAATGTATGTGATGTTGTCCGCATTTATTTTTTATTTATTTATTTCAAATGCCACCTGTTTCTGTTGACCCCTATTGTTGACTGTCACAATAAATGAAACAATTTAAGTTCTAAAGAAACAAAATTGCTCGTAGTTCAACAAAAATGCAATATTGTCGGTTGCTTGAAACTTCTTTTATCTTTGAACTTTTAATAGGAAATTTGAAACTATTATTCCTTTTAACCGCTCAAGAAAATTTAGAACACTGCGTCATGACAGTGATATTCCTTTCGTAATATAATGTTAATAACGCAAATGAAATGATCTGGTCAAGTGGAAGTTGAACACTGAAGTTAACTCGTTTAACAAAGTTGGACAAAAGAAATGTGTTGATCCAAGGTGTCAGCTACCATCATACCAAAATTTCATCGCAACCGGTCCATCCTTTAGAGAGTGAAGAGATAACAGGCTTACATAAGCACATAGATTCATACTAACATACTTTCGCATTTACAATACTTGTGTGAAGATGTGAAAACAGGCCCTCAACTTCATTTAAAGCTTGAATTTCGGCGAAAAGCCTATTACTGCGTCTTTGAAAGTCATCAGCAGCTACTCGTTTTAAATGTAACTGGGTCTTTACCTCCGAAAATAACGTGATAATGATTATCTTCTTGATTAAATCACCTTAATGTTTATCTCAAAATAAGTAGTGTAATAAGGGAACGAGAAAGAATAATATGCTTTTTAACTTGTCCCAAACGAACGATCCGAGTAGAAAAGTTATAATATTGTTATAGTAAAGAAAATTCGTGGAAATAGATTTTCGAATTTGAAAAGTTAGCAATATCTTTACTGAGAATTTCTTGTATAATTCAGTAAAACGTTTAAATAAAAATAAATTGGTATCCAATCATTCCTAATTGGGCATCTATTTGTTAACAATTACTGAAATTATAATCCTACAGAAAAGTCGAGATTCATCAAATTTAGATAAATAATTTATTGATATCCTTATTGACTGCCGGTATAGCCTACTAAAGCAGGAATAAAATTTTGCTTACTGACTGGTTAAATAATTAATTAAATTCACCTATCGTCGATCGATTTTGATCCCTAGGTGCTAAGTTGTAAAACTGAACATTTCCTTTTGAATTCCACAAACTAAGCGGTCATTTTGAGGGCCAGAGATAACAAATATGCAAAATAAGCTATCAGTCATGTTGATCAAAATCTTAATACCCAAAGGATACAATGAAACCAGCAACGTCCGTCATTATCTCATAAACCGTAATAACTAGATAGCTGAATCTTACACTGAGGTGTTTTTCTGTTGCCGGTATTCCAACAAATAAAAAAAAGTAAATACGGTTGGTAAGGTATTAAATTTGATTGGAGAACAATTTTTGTTTATTTTTAAGCCTATTAGTACCCTAAGTCTTGCGAATACTATTCATCACGCAGGTTTATATATAAAGCAGTTAATAATACAGCCCATAATACCCCACACATAACAAGAGTACCTAGTAGCATAAGCACTTTCCTTACAAGAGCGACGTGATTCGAATTATTAAATTTTCATGATTAATGAGTTTCCAACCTCCTTTTAATACGCGTATACGAAGATCTAACGATATTATCAAACGTACGGTACACGTGATGTAACAGATTTGTTATTAGCAGCGATCAGTCTTCGCTCTGGAGTCACCGTCAAGGCGGACTGATGCCCCACAACGTGATGGATGAATAACTAAAACATTAATTTTAAACTTACAAGACCTCAGTTTCGGTAATTTGATAAAGAGTTGGGGTGATAGCGAGGAAGGGTGGGTGTTTGATTTGTTTAAGTAGAAATTGGAAAACTTTTTGTGGAGTTTATTTGCGCCTAATGTTATCCTTTTTGCATTTTTTATCATGTGAACAGTTTAATGAAATAAGGAATTAGCTTGCCTGAGTTGCGGTTATGAAAACAACAACTATTGCAAATATAGACGAGTGGTTGCGGTCACCAAGCCAAACCTAATGCGCGCATCGTGTGGCGGATTTGATTCTCGCGTATGACAATTTGTTTCAAGGATTAGTGACTTTTTGTGAAGAAAATAAAAAAAATACCTCCAAAAAATCCACAAATTAATAAATCAACAAAAAAATATTAGTTTTAAATACGACTGCAACCAACTTTAAAGCTCTTAAGTGATTCTAAAATTAGTTTTCTTTAACGCTTGCATCGATAGAGATGTACCTAACAAGTATGTAAATTCAACTAAGACATATTACACACTCGTTGTCCTAATGAAACTAGTCCAAGATCAAACAAATTGGCGCTAAAGAGTGAAATTGGTGCTAAGCACAAAGGATTTAAAATTGCAAGTCACGATTCCCTGCAATGAGGAATAAGGTTCCAGAGAGAATTAGATAAGTCATTCGTACTGAGAATTTCAAACACTCTTATTAAATGTTTGTAATAGAATACTAAATACATTAAAACTAAATTCCTTTTTATCTATTTTAACGTTTTTTAGACCTGAAGCTTAAAGGAATAACGTTGGTTTTTTTTTTAATATTTTTTCTTTTCGAAGGGACTATTGCTCTTTGAATCAAAATTTTTTAAAACTACGCTTGTCGAAAAAAATCTCCGCATACCAAAACTTCAAATCAAAATTGGATTATGAACAAGGTAAGACAAATTCATGTACACTAACATAAATACTTTAGAGAAAACTGTTTAAAATACATTTATTAATATCTAGATTTTAATACAACGAAAAAGTTCTCATAAATAACATATCCTCGGCCGCCAGAAAATGTAATTAAACCAGGTTCCGCTGTAATATATTTACTTGCGTAATAACGGATTTTTACGAAAACTTATGCAACGCTATCACATGGATTTATTAACTTTATTATAATGCTACGTTGAAAATTCGGACTACATACTCTGAATGTATGTATAATGTGATATTAATGTTTTTTATGGTCACTTAAAACTTTAGCTATACTAGCATTTTGTTTTCCAATTTTAATTTCAATTATATTAAATTCAAAGTGTCATCCATAATTATTTCCAAAGTTCTATTCTTTAAATATATTTTTTTTTACAAAATTAGGTTGAAGACGTTTTCTATTTGTACCACTTTCAGCCAAATACTGCATGTCAAAAAAAAATATGTTTAAAAAACCAGTGCGAAAAAACCGCTTCCAAATCATTTTACTCTAAAACTAATTTGGAAGTGGTTTTTTTCCACTGCTTTTCAGATCGAGACATTTCGGTCAAACTTATTAACGTATTATTTGCGCTTAGAGTTAAACAATTATATTCACCGAATACGGCACTATACTAATAACTAACTAATAACATTAAAGTGACAACGCTAAACATCAGAAGACCATCTTAGCATGTTTAAATAGTGCTATCCACTAACAGTCAACAAAAAAACCTTATTATTAGAGACTCAATATACCGTTACTCTATTTCCAGAATATTCTCTCAATTCTAAAGCTAGAGAAATTGTAAGTTCTCGATATCTCTACCAGTCTAAGCGAAGCGTGATCCCAATGTAAGCAACAAAGCTACTTGTATATGAGATCTCAATATTGTACGTGTTTTGAGAGAGAATGGATAACTTAAATGGGATCAGATTTAGTAAATGCATAAGTAAACTGACCAAGAGCGGAGTGGTTTGAAGTTGTATTGGTTGTTGAAGTAAAGAGAACGTTAGATTTATTGGTGAAATTGCTTCACTTGTTTCGCGTCGGGATTTTGTTGGCTGTAGGTTTTTCTTTCACGTTTTTACTAACAATTGGAATGTTTTTTGCTGGTTGATAACGGCATATAGAGATAATTTACTTATATTTAATAGTTAACGGTTACATTTCTGTAATGTAATGTAAGCAAAATAACCGGACATACACTTGCGACACGGGCTGGGAGTTCTCCGTTAAAGAATACAGCTTGGTAACTTACGGACCTACATATGGACATACGGACTGACAGATAAACAGGCTGACAGTGGTAATTCAGCAACAAAACCCTCTAACTCGTTATTCCCTTTTTTATTCGAAGTGTTATCAATTTCAAAATTCATAACTAACTAATTTATTTAAGACCTATTCTTAATATTACGAATAAAATAAGGTTTTCTTTTTCAATTATCTATATTGGATGAAATTATATACATTGGCCTTAGGTATTCAAGTGTCATGTACTAGTACTACAAACAGCACCTGCTTACATTATTAATGAGAGCAACCTTCAAGTATATGTTCCCCGTCAAGGGTTTTGCATGAAGATTGAATGGTTCATTTAGTCCAAAACTTTAAAAAGGTTTATTTGAAATATATATTATATTAAACGTGTTTTTTTTGTATTAACTACAATGTAAAATAAATTGACCTATGTAACAGAATGCTGTTTTACTAATTATACAATTTATGGAACCCGAATAACAATTCAAAATAAAATGATTAAATTGTCTGATCAAATATGAATACGAATCTACTTGCCATATACAAAAACTTAAAATAAATTATTAAAAATCAACCAAATCATAATAAAAAAAACATTGCTAAGTTATTATACAAGCCTAAGTCCAAAGAACAATTTCTAAAGCACAGACCTTATTTAAGTGGTAGAAACAAACAGGTCGGTGTTGTTCCATTTATATTTAAACAATTAACCCAAGAAAAGTTCCTTGTTTCACCTCAATATAATTAACAACACAATGCTTTTAATACTGAAAAGGTAAATTAATCACCGGTTTGTTCAAGAAATACAACTCCTGTATACAATTGTAAGGGTGTTGAAAGAAACTTGAGGAAAAGATTCTGCCCATTTCTGTATTTTGTTTTAATATCGTCTAAGGCGAAAAATAAGGTCGACCTTTTTGCTTTATAGATTCAACGTCACTTATATTACACAACGCCATCTAGACTCAAACTAAGCATAGCTTGTATTATGAGTACCAGATATAGGTATATAATAAACATTCTCATATATTATTTTCACAAACATACATATTGTACACACATTAAAACTTGACAGAGAAAAAATAGTTGAACTTGTCATACGAACACTTATACTGGGCGGGAATCGAACCTACGACCTCCGGTATTCCAGTCAGGGCGACTAACCACTAGAGCAGTCAAAAATCTCAAGAAAAAATAAAATCGAATTCGTAGAATCGGCTGAGAATTGCAAGTTGCAACGGAGTTGAACGAACACTTCGTGAGTTTTTTGCTTCAATGAAGCATCAAACTATTACAGTAAGAAACACGGTTCCCTGAGAGTTGTTAGTGTATGTTTGAAGTTGCAATTGTTATTTCTTTTTCAATAATACTCGACTTTCGAAAAAGGAGCTCGTAACGTAATACTTAAAAATCACTTTCCGAGAGCGATCCAATGAGGTTCGATAATTTTATTTGGGGATTTACACCTGAATGGGATTATTACCAGTGTAATGCTGTTGAAACAAATTATATACGAATTTATATGTGAACAGTGCAATGATATTTGGCATAATGAGCGGCTTAATTTGTAATTGATATTTTTACGAGGACAGTCAGCAGTAAAAGTTGGATAACAGATTTTTATTTTTTGCTTCATAATTTTTATACCGCGCCAGCTAGGCAACTAATAAACACATTTATTTATTTCTAAGTATACACATTCACATATATACAGACTCTGAGCAAAACGACCTGGAATTCGTGGGTTCGGTTCCCACTAAACTAATGGGAATGAGAGAAAATATAGCATATTAACAGCATATAGCAGTAATAGTGCTACCAATTAAACTAATGGGCCTCTAACACAGTAACAATATTTTTTTAGTTACATCTGTATTACTTTCGTTTAAAATTTACTTTAGGTATCGAGCATAATTTATTACATAAACAGCAACTCAATACAATGTACTGTGTATTTAGGTTGAAATTTGGATTGTATTACAAAAGTTCTCTTGCTGGCCGTACAATAAATAATTGTTGCTCAGTTTGTAATTAAAATTAATTAAAACTATTCTCAAAATAAGCTGAAATTAGAACTATATTTGTCTTTATTCTAACACAAAACCAAATATGTGTGCTCCCATTAATCACAAAACTCATTTGAATATTCAAAGTCATTTAATTCGCGGCTTGACGTGTAAGCGGAGGCGACAGTGAAATGTACTTTCTAATGCAATATAAGGCTCCAAAGATTTTATGAAGCGGGGCTTTTAATTCGCTTTCGAGTACTTACAAATGCGAAGTCCACAATTTGCATACTAAATTGTAAACCAAATAGAGGCCGGGAGCATCTGCCTTAGATAAAACCATCCCGGTTTCTCAGTGCGAAGTCGTTTGCATAGCTCGGTTGCTCTCGAAGATAAAAATGCAACTATCTTTCTTTTCCTTTTTTAAGTACTAGAAGTGCAAATTGTTCTACTTCGTGATGAGATTGCTGAGTTAATTGAAGTGATTGTGAACAAGATCTGGACATCGCAATCCGGTGTATGGTCTAGTACGTATTTGCAAGACAAGGTACAACAATGATCCGTACAGCGTGTCTTGAACAAGGATTAAATGGTGTCTTGCAGCGTACACTTAGTGTGATTAAACATTACACATGCAGTAGGATAGACACCGGAATACTACAGGTAGTATTAATTTCGATTCGGTTTGTACTGTGTTAAAAATAAGTCATAGCTACCTTCATTTTTGGCTACTAGTCATAGGGTGTAGAAATTAACTGTAGCTGTGTCTTTCAAAATATATTATAATAACTCAGATGAATCCGTTGAACAGTGAATGGAAGTTTAGAAGTGAACTTTAAAACTGCGGTAAGATTAGCAAGAAATAAAAGTTATGCTTTTATGAATAAAACACCAATTAATAACTTTTAGATTATTTATAACTGGTATTTTAAGGTGCTCAAAAAAGGATTAATTAAAAAAAATATTCTTATTGATTTCTTCCTCAAAAACTTCTACAAGAAGGAAATCGATTAGGTACCCTTTATCCGAATAATTTCATCACTGTCAGGAACCCGCCAAGCAAATCAAAACTATCTTCAAAAGATAAAGGGATTATCTTTGCTTCCTTCAATCCAACACCTAAAGGTGTGATATCTGAAATTGAAGATCTGATTTATTAGGTTTAAGAAATGTGACTGGATTCTGTAAGAGGATTTTGTTCTAGAGATTAAATGGAATTAAAAATGTTCAGTGCATCCTTAATCAGTTCAATTTCAGAGTAAGTTTGGCCATAGTTAAGCGAAGAGAAGTTCAGGTGCGAAGTAATTGTCAAGTGCATGCCAATGTTCTTCAACTGTTTGTAAGTTATAATAGAATTCGTAATGGTTTTAAGAGCTCAACTGTTTGTCTGTCCGTCCGTTTGCCAACAGACTGTATCTCATGTAGGTACTATGATAGACAGTAGAAAAGTTTATGGATGACCATTTTCCTTTGCCAATTATTTTTTCTTTAGCGTCTTTATACGAAAGTCTCACTGTCACAGCTACGTCCTTAACCGGTTTTATATTATGTATCTTATACATGCATCTTAAAATAAATTATATATTTCACAGAACGAACTTTTTTTAGATTTTTTTTTTTGCATAAAAACTTTTATTCTTCACATTCTAATTTTAGAGTTATTCTAGATGTATTTCATATAACATTAACAAAGAGCTACACAGTAAATTTCATTCTCCCAAATAATTATAACCGTACAAACGTCGAGAACTTTATTAACCTCGTAAAGCGGAAGGCGCTAAAGATAAATATGTGCTTACCTAAGTTTGTCTACTTTTTCCCGCGGTAAAATGCAAAGTGTGTTGAAACACTTAGTTGACTCAGTCCTTGTGAATATTTAGTAGTTGGTATTTTTATGTTGCACCCGTTGTAGTAAAGAGTAGTTTGCTGGTATTTTAAGAGAATGTATTTTTACTGCTAAGCTAATTAATTTAGTACTGAAAGGCTCTAAATATAAAGTTACAATGGCCAAAGGACACCCAGTCAAAAATGATAAATTGCGAATCGCACAAATATTTGTCAAGTCTTACAAGGGAATTGTTTCCATATCATAAGTTAGCACCCATGTAGTTGAGGTGTGTTAAGCATAAATTAATTTAAATTCCGATTCAATTGATCATCAAGTAAAGGTAATATGTACTACAACATACATATTTCCAAAGAAACTACTTTGTAGACTCTTTACAATTATTTTTTTAAAACGACTCCCGCACTAAGCAATTAAATCCTTGTGTCGCGGGGGGTTTACAAACATATAACTCACATGCACAAAGACACCCGGACTCAGAACAAGCATTCGTGGATCACACAGATGCTTGTCCTACGCGGGGATCGAACCCCCGACACGACGCGCACAGTGGGTTTGGTGTGGTGACCTCAACCACTCAACTATCCGTGCAGTCATGCACTTTATTCAATATAGCGCAACTCGCAACAAAGTACTCTATTTTTATTTCTCAAAACCAAACCCCTAAAAACCTACATTCACAAACGTTCTATCTCCAAATCCCACCCACGCATTAATTAAACCAAATTCTCCAGTTACGTACGATTTTAATCATTTTCGGTTCGGAGCAAATTACGCTCAACGAACATCAACTGTGGGGAAAAAAAGAAAGATTAGTTTCCGACCTTATCGCGTGTTAAATCGACGATCCGTTGCACGGACGCGGACAGATTAATCTCGCTTGCATAAGACTTTTTATCACATTTCAACGTAGTTATGCCAACTTTTATTATGATAAACGGAACACTAAAAACTGTATTAAGAATGAAATGAAAATGTATTTTTGTTAGAAATCTTTAGAACTTCGAAATGAGATATTTTGTGATAGTGAGGCAGTTGCTTCTGTAGAGTGATTATAGTTAAAGTTTGATGGTTTATTAATTAAAGACACTGCGAACATTATTTAGGTATATGAAAAGCAATTATAACTTACCTGGATAATTTGAAACTCTTTTAATTGTCTTCGGTTAATAGTGAGTAAAGCCTAGTTCATAAACATCAAAATCAGCTTTTGCGAGGATAACAGGTCCAAAGCCGCCAAAAAGCTATTGACTACTTGGTAGATTTCTCCATGCAAGAAAGCGCCGCTGCCCGTGAGCGCCAAACTAGACTTTAATGATCAACATAACAAATTTTATGTATGTCAAAAACAAAGTGGGGACTATGTCGTTGGCTACGGGGCTCGTCTAATCTAACATAACAACTGAAAAAAAAAGAAGAACAAAATGTGTCAGATACGGAACTGTACTCAAAACCTACATCGCTCAATGGCAATGACGGCAATCTAGGTAGATTGCCGCCATTGCACCAAAAATCGTAATATCTCAATGTAAATAATTTGTGAAAATCGATGACAAGTTATCTACCTCATTTAACAATTACCCACCTTCCACGGTTGAGTAACTTAAGAAAATAAAATTTAAGTGGATTCATTGAAAAATAACCGCAGATAAATCCGATGTCGGGTCATATTCTCGGCTTACCTTCACCAAAAAAGGTAATAAAGCCCGTGACCCTCGCATTTCAAATGTAAATCTATCCCGTCGGCTTGCAGACATTTAAACATTTATTTACTTGGCTATTGAACGAAGTGCGACCGACTTAGGTTCAATCTCAATTTTACAGACCGCCGAATAAAAAGTTTAAGGTTGTTTAAAGCTATAAAACTGACATTTGGCAGTTTGTTTCGTGAATACATTGAGTGTAAAGATTTATTGTTTTACTGTTGTCAATAAGGTTCAGCTGCATTTTCGTCTGAAGAATTAAGGTGGAACGATTTTATTTTCTTTCTTATTTTTATTTCATTATCGTCATCGTTATGATCGTCAAAACTCCCAGATACTGTCGATAAATTACAAAAAAAAAAGAAAAACAATCGATCAAATGACGTATTAAACCAAGTAGGTTCCTAAATAAACTGTTTTAACTCCCTTAGTTCACTTCTGTAAGTAATAGTATTTTATATGCCCTTAAACGCTTTAAAGGAGTTATGGTTAAACAAATGGTAATAAATAAAACATTTAACGGTTAAGTAAATAGTGTTTATTATACCGTTACTACACTTAGTCAAACTTTTGTTGGAGCTATTAAAAGAATAAAGTAAATTGAAATAATGCCTAAAAACAATTTACAACTCCCATTAAGAAAAACTTTGTCTATAATTTCATATTTAATTTGTTTTACGAGGTGATTTATGCATCAATTGTTCTTAAAACAGTGATTTATAATTTTGGCATTATGTGTTTACCACTGAATGTGGGCTTTTCCGTTTTCCGCTAGCAAACATTTAACATGTTAGTTATAATTTAATTATTCAAAAGCGAAATATAATAAGCAAAACCATGACTTCCTTAAAAACAAAATAAAGTTTTCCACTTACATGTTTCACACTAATCTAATGATACAATTAAGCTGAAATTTCACTTCACAACACTTCTTCTAGCAGTGCCAATTCCAAATAATGGGAATATGGCATACATTCCCATAAGAAAATTTTACAAGAAACCATTAAATTAAGAGAATCAGACAAGAAAGACTTTTAAGATTCAGAAGAGACGGAAATTTATGTGTTTTGATTTCAGTTCTTATTTGAATACTTGATGACATGAACATTATTGTATGCATCGTACAGATCAAATTAAGGATGCTGTTTCTGATACATTACAACCTGTTCATGCGATACATAATTAATGGTGCCGCAAAGCTCGTATTACATTTCAAAGCCATAATTAAGACATTAGTACAATTCAATTCAGCGAATCGAATTGATTAAGTTCGTATAGCATCAATCGAAAATCGGTTCTAACGAAGCATTCAATATGAACGTATAGGAGTTTGTAGAATGGTGAATAATGAAACTGGGTGTCTCGTAATGAGGTGTCAATGGCAGCAGTTGTGTAATATGTGTGATCAAATTTCCGTATCATAATAAACCAATTAATGTTTATTAAAATTTTAACGTATATTGTTTTTCATTTAGTTATGTTTATAATATGTTAAGCGACCGCATCGAACATTGCAAATATATCTACATTGACAGAGTTAAAAATATTTCTACAAATGAAAGTTACATAGTGCATATTGGCCATACAAATTATGTAAAGAGTTTCATTGCTATATAAACCCATTCATTAATTGGTGACACACAATCACGCTAGTGTATTTTTACTAGTTTGATTACCCAAAAGAGTACCACAGGGCACATTACTTGGTCTAACAACTAAAATACTTGTGTATCACGTATTTGGGTCGACATTCCATTTATACACTGCTGAGGCAGTAATTGACCGGTGGCACAATTTTATTCAACAAACACATTACATTTGTACCGTCTTAGGCCAGACGTGACTGTGAATCTAGCGGTTAGAAATTCCGTGGGACCCAAAGGAACGTAATGAACGCCTTTGATTATATCGCTGCGTAAGGTGTTTCAGCTCCATGGCAGTGATATATAGGGTTACATTTCCGTTTACATGGCAGCATACCGTTCAGGTATTGTACTGCGTTTGAATAAGAAATTGGTTGGATACTTACTATGCTTACGTGTATCAAATGGCTTTGATAAATCTTAATTTTCGTAAAGTAATGTAATTATATAGATAACGTCTTGGACCGAATCTGGATAAGGCTGGCACAGGGCCGTAGAAATTGGCAAGAGGAAGGGGAGGCCTATGGAGCAGTATTAAGACAAAGGCTGGGGATGATAATGATGATGATGAATGTAATTAAATAAGTAAACAGTTTTATACCAAATCGGGATCGTATTTTTTTAATTTATTATCTACTATTATTGTTTGTATTGTATCCAATTTCAATACTGAATGGATGTTATAAACAGGTGTATTTATTGTTTATCAATATTGCGGAAACATATCCGATGCATACGATTGGGTTCATAAACGCTTCACACATTAAATTCTAAACTAGAATTGCTTTCTGTATCGTGGGAGTACTACCAAATACTAATTACATGCATTAATATTCAAACTCGGAGCAAATATCAAATGTAAACTATATATTTTGCCGATACTCCGTATTATACGTGATTGGAAATAGAACATCTCAACTCTAGTGCATTAGGGCTTGTTATATTGTATTGAAACTACAAAAAATTATATTAGGTACATTGTACAGACATAAGAAAGTTTGGTTTGGTTCTTGTGGTGTCATTGTCACATTTTGAGACCTGAATTCTGCCCAATGATACTATGTTAAAATTATTATACAGGCAGGAACTTCATAATCAATAACACGAATTATAACTTGTATTTCGTACTTCTGTCCAGCCGAACTTATAAAGGGAATTAGTTCAAACTTCACAAGAACTAGAACAAAGGTAAAACAAATAAGGCTCAACGTCGAACCTTTTTTTCCAATTAGCGGTTTTATCGCCCCGGTCTAGAACGCTTTAGGTAATGCCTAATTGCTAAGAGATTTTTAAAGCGTTGTGAAATGGCTTAGTTCGGTATATTTATGGTATAACGCAGGAAACCAAGCTATTAAATTTGGTACTTTTTTTATTTTAGACCTGCTTTGGGATTAAAAGTCATCAAGTCTTCTTATAATATATACTTATCCGTCCACTGCCTAGTGGTTTTCTTAATATTTAGATTTGCGATAACAGCTGTAAGAGCAATGATCCATATACCTATATTTTACGATGACGATAGTCTCATAAGAAACTTCCTTACAATCTGAATCCAATCTTTTCAACACTAAACTTCAAGGCAGAAATTATGCTTAGATATATAAAAATGAAATCTAGTAAAGGTACCCTAATAAAATACCTTATAATGTTCAAAGTTTTCGGCAACAACGGAGAGAGAGCCAATGCATTGCAATAAACCCCCGCTGACACAGCAAGGAAAAGTTGGAAACAAATGATTCTTAACTTCCTCTGCTAGTTGACTTGCACTTGTGTCTTGAGGTAACTTTACTCGATACATTGTTTTTCAAAGTTTTGGAACCTTGTTGTGGAGCCCCTATGTAGTTTTGTAAGGGTAAATTGAATTGCAAAGGTAGATAGTAATTAACAGAACTGAAGAGTAACAACAACGTGCCCTAGTGGTAGACTACGGGACTGCCAAGTCAAAAGCCTCAAGTTCGATCCCAAGTTAGGCATGGACTTTTCGAATGTTATTGTGCGTTTTATGGTTTATCAACTCTTTTGAGTATTTTTGATATACTTTGTCGTAAAAAGTTAGATGAAAGGAGTCACAGATGCAAATCAGATTCAGCAATATTCATATTATGATAGAAATATTTCATTTCTGGATATTAATAATTATTGTCTTCATCTCACAAGAGGTTATTCAACTCAAACAAGGATTGTTTTCAAGCGATAACGCCAGCTTGTAGGAACTAGGTCAGGGGTCCAAATCCGAAGCTATTTAATAAAGATAAACCGACCCTCTGTACAAAGCAAATATGTACTATGTTGTCGGCTAAGTAGTAAGTTGTTATAGGTTTGTTCCAATCAATATTGGATTCGACATAACTTCGTAAAGTATTTGTAATTATTCATACAGGAAATTGAATAAAATTGATAATATTTTTTTTGTTACTGAACTAAATAGACAAAACGCTGGATTTGTGAAATCAGAATATAATATCACAATAGAATTCATTTGTTTAATTTTCAATTCTTCGAATAGAAGCATAGGGATTAAAATCTTAACATGATATTGAATAAAGGCTTTATGGAAATCGAGTCCACAAAAAAAAGTTGCTATGCTTATCCTCGCAACTTTGTTTATTGAATTTGTAAAATGAAATCATGTATTAGAAGATAACCTGCTGATATTTAATGAGAATAGTACTACAAAGATCTCATAAGCCATGATTATTCAAGTGCAAGCGAATCGGCGCTATACAGAGCGAATAATGGCATCTCGTTCGCACGGTTTAATACGTCATGTTTTAAGTGCTCATAGTAAATACAAATATCTGAAATGTATCAGGTAATAATGTATCAGCTAATATATACATCTACATACAAACGATAATAATATTATCAATATATCGTTAATCTTGTTAATAATATTATGATACATATTACATCTAAGATATTACATAGATAAGGGCCAATAAAGGATATCGTGAGATAACTAATTACAATGTAGATATTAACGTACTAATATCAAAATTATAAGAAAGGGCAAGAGGCCTTTGTAATGCCATGAAGAATAACGTATTAAATATTATCATTACTGCACATTGACGGCATTGATAGCCAGTCTGTCCATCTGTCTGTGGCATAATAGCTCCAAAACGGATGAAGGAATTCCAATTTCGTTCGTATTGCATGAAAGGTGAACTATCTTAGACATAAAATAGGTCATGACGTTTAAAAGTTGCGCAGGAAGAAAGATTGCAATGTCGAGGGCTTTTTTTCTTATTCATAATTTATTACCTAAATGCACATAGCAAAACAATCAGAATAAAATACATGCAATAATGCAGAATAATTTTAACACTCGATTTATTAATATTACTCAACATTTTACAAGAAAAACAGTCACTTATTGCACTCAGGAAACTTCGCAACACATTGCCACAGAAAAAATAGAATAAATCTTTCTCCTTCGTTTAGTTCGCTTCTTTTAGTACGCATTTGCTTGACTTATTCGTTAAGGATACGCAAAATGAATGTCATCTGACCCCCATACATTCAAGGGAAAATATACTTCTATACTTAGATGCTATCTATTGGATGCAGGACCGACCATATATGTGATACAATCTCGCTCTGGCTCTCTCCGGCTCTCGTACCGTGTTCACAGCGAGTTCGGAGTACCGCATACATTTATTTTGTGAATAAAAGTTGGACTAGCATGTGTGTATTTATTTTTTTCTTGGTAAAGCTAAATGTTTAGGATGTATACAAGAGTTAAAATAATTTTGAAATGATGTTTAAGTAATTTCAAATTCGATTTGAGGAATAAACTGCATATCTGTTTTTTTTTTCAAGTTTCTTTTGTTTCGCAGCTGCCAAATATATTACTGGTTTATCTTAATTATCAAGGAAGAAATTCAATTAAGTTAAAGTATTATGACCAATGTTATTGTGTTTTTTTTTTGTATTTTTACTAAACTAGCTTTTCCTTAATCATATTATAATAATCTATCTATACTAATATATAAAGCTGAAGAGTTTGTTTGTTTGTTTGAACGCGCAAATCTCAGGAACAGGTCCAAATTGTTCTTTTGTGTTGAATAGACCATTCACCGAGGAAGGCTTTAGGCTATAAACCATCACGCTGCGACTAATAGGAGCGAAGATACAAAGGAAAATGTGAAAAAAGAACAGGGCAGGTATAAATCATAACTTATATCTTCTACCCACGGGGACGAAGTCGCGGGCAACAGCTAGTTGATTATAAAACTTGAAGGATAAAAGGGCAACAATGCTGAATAATTTTCATTCTGCACTTTATTGCACAAAAATCAGTGCAATAAATTATATTTAAACTATATGAACAACGGGTGCGAAAATGGTAATTGAAATGGATCGGATCCGTGAAAAGCCGACATTAATTATCCCCCTTAATTATTTGGTAAGTCTTTTGTAAATGTAATTGTGGAAAGATTCAGAGAATATAGGTACTATATATACTGATGAATGTGATAAATTATAGTACGCACGTGATAATGCGAATGAAAATGGAACGACTTCATTTCGTATTCAAAATCTCAAGGGAAAATCTTTCAGGATTCTTGGATATTGTTACTTGCAAGTTTAAGGAAAAATCATATCATATACAAATTTCGTAAAAGCTGCTCTCAGCTTTGCATTAGGGATTTAGTATCGTCAGTGTTTTGAATAACATTTATGAAACAGCTCTATATCAAAGTGCTTTTAAATACTATTTTAGAAATCCGATATATTTAAGTGCTACTATTTTTATATTCGCAATTCGTAAGTTAAGAATACGACAGATGAAAAAATGTTAAACAACACAAACAAACTTAGGGTTTCAGTACAGACAGGATAACTAACAATAAATTCTCAAAAGAAAATGGTCATCCCTCAAATTATTGACTGTACCGTAACCTGTGCTTTACTATTATATTTGAAGTTAAACAGTATCGGTTAATGAGGTACAGCATTTTAGACGTCAAACAGCAAGGACTTAGTGAAAGGTTTTCGCTTTATCCCTTTCGGTAGGTACGTAACCATAAAAATAAAACAAAAATTAGATCAAGGATATAAAAAATTACAAAAGAAGTAAACAGATTAAACAAATGACTGCCTCAGAATGTAACTGGGCATTTCCCTTCTGAAACTCTATAATTAAAATAAACATTATGAGGGTTCAATGCCCCTTAACTCCCATAAAATATCTATCAATCATAATAAAACGTTCACGGCTCGATGGCTTAATTAGCAGGAAGAGCCAGTGGTGCCTTTAACACACACGATTACACATTTAGTTAACTGTCAGCTGATGAAAGCGGGCGTGCTAAATCAATGTCGCGAAGGGTAGAAGTCAATGTCTTTGATTCATGTGGCCTAACATCGCTAAAAGTAATGCTAATGCTGATGTTGAAGGCTGATAGCGAACTACATGGCGTTATGGGGTCATCTCTTCCTCTACGGCAGCGATATAACGTTAAGGAGTGGTAGGTATTAGGTAGTATGCACTTGTTATGTTTTAAAAGTATCACGTACCCAAGTACAAATACAGAATAAGTATTGTAACATGAATATTCGACGACTCATGAGTCATTTTACGAGATTACTGACATCCTTATTTTTATTGTGGAACCTAGATATAATTGTCTGTAATTGAAATATGTCATCATCGCACATTCCAAGCTGGTTATAGGATTCCGTTCTTATTACTATGGGTACGGAATTCTGAAAGAGATCAAAATCTACTTTGCGATACAATAACGTAAGTAAATATTTTCGGATAGGTTCAGGAACATATAATTCATTTCAGTTGGCTTAAAAGCTCCCAATAAGTAACGTAACAACCATCACAAAATTAACACACAAAAGCTCTTACTGGTGTTGACATAACTCACATTTTTAATTAACAAAGAATCCCTCTGCCTATAGATATCCGTTTCGATACCTTTAAACAAAACTGTTGGAGAAAAAACTCCCGGTATATGCTTAATAATAGAGGTGAAATAAAAATTCCCGTTGTTCGCAATTCAAACTGTTGGATGTGGAACAATCACGGAAATAAAAACGTTTCTATACAGCTATTGGAGCTGACAAAGTGAGTGATAGGGTGCGGATGGAAAAAAGGTTTTGTTGCTAAATGTACGACGGTGGTACTATCGCGCATAGCTAAACAAAGAGTTTGTATATTAAATGTTTTTCGAAGTAAACGAGGTAAAGTGTAACGTATGGAATTTCATACGAACTTCAAACGTATGGAATGAAGTTGGTTTGTAGACTTGTTAGAAAAAAAAAATAAGACTACGATAAGTGACTTATCTCCGATCACTAACGCTGACGCATCACTTATGTGGAACAAGTAAAAATATTGTCGAAAATAAATGTCACTAGCATTTTTTTGGGCCCCATTTTCTGGTAATCAGAAGGTCTGTATTAATGCATTATTTATTTTGTTGTGTAAATATGTTTGAATAATAAAAAAACCAGTCATTTTAAAGTCAACTTCATAAAAACCATGAAATTGACAAAACATTCAATAAATTAATGAATTCAATTGAATTTTTAGTCCATTCAATGGTTTCGCCGTTTAATCAACTACATCAGCGTTATTCAATTTATTGTTTGTAAATGATAAAATGCAGTAATAGTTGAACGAATGCAAAATAATATCATTCACGCTGTATTATGTTTTATTAGTCCCATATTTCGTTTAGTTTAACACAATATTAAAACAAGGTTTATTTTCGTTAAATCTCTGTAAAAACATTACGCTTTGTGCTCATCTAAATTATAACTTTAACACTATTACCCAAAATAAAATCATTATTCATAAAACTAATATTTTAAAGAGAAAAGTTAAGTTAATTTACAGTCGAAAGGGTAAATAGAATGTTAAAAGGGTGTTACGAGAACTGATTATAAAGAAAATCTTAAAAGCTTTGGGTGTGAGTGTACGAAATAGTTAGGTTTTTATTCGTGGGTCCATAGCATGCAAATTAACAAGAGTTCGATGCTTTTGAATATGGATGCAGTGTTCCTCTGCGTCGAGTAGTTAACTAATACCAGTGCCTGTACTACGAGCTCTTGTGCTTTGAAAGAAATATTGTGGAAGGGTGACAGTGCTCTACAAATGCGTAGCGGTGTCTCGCTTTCACAACGGCCTCAGTCTTGCTTTAAAAACTTATAGTAAGTACGAGAGCTTGAGAAAATGCACTAAAGCGTTTATATAGTTCTCAATACTTTTTATATTAATATCTTGACAGAAAGTTTAAAAGGAATTATTATTCCGGATCACAATCAATTCACATTAAACCACCAATATCATTATAGTATACTGCACGGATAGCCGAATGGTTGAGGTCACCACACCAAACCACCTGAGCGCGACGTGTCGCGGGTGCAATCCCCACGAGATTGTTCTGAGTCTGGGTGTCTTTGTGCATGTGAATTGTATGTTTGTAAAACCCCCGCGACACAAGGATTAAATTCCTGATTGTGGGAGTCGTTTTTTTTTTAAAGAAAAAAAATATATATAATAATAACGAAGTTTTGTGTCACTGGACTGGATTTCTATATTACTTTTCGTTTTTCAATTTCTGGTATATTTTAAAGCTTACAAGTACTTAACGTTCCGAGAACTACTCTAGGTATAACAATATAAGGAATAAGACTGCTTATATTAGCATTACATATCGAGATTGCTAATTATCCTAGACGAATATCGATTCCACGATTTTGTGTAATCCTTTTTCCTCAACGAATTTTACCTTATCTACCATTTAATTATTTTAATTAATTAATTAAAAAGGTTTTTCATAGGATTTCTCAATATTAAACAGCCAAATTGCATTGGTCAAGAGTTAAGCAATTCACTCACTAAGATTGGCCCGATCCCCTGTCGATCTTTGTCAGGAGTCTGTCGACTTCGTGTGGTACAAACATCATGTAAAAGTAGCTATTACCCGCGGGCCCACCCGATACAAATCAGAAATGAATCCAGGAAAACATAAAATCGGGATAAAATGTGTGTTAATCCTGGTTATAAACTATCTGTGTACCAACTTTCCTCTAAATCCGTTCAGTGGTTTTTGCGTGAAAGGGGAACAAATATATATTATACATGAACAAACTTTCGCGTTTATGCTATTGTACGATACTGATAGTTAACATACTAGGTTAAACATTTATCTATGTTTGAATATCTGGACTGCGGATTTTATTGTAATAAATTTTTGCATGATGCAATTTCAAATGTAGTTTTGTATTAAGCTTTTAGATCTGTGCTCATAGTTTGAGAGGGGCAAATTATTTGAGTAATCTTAAAGTTAAATTAATATTATTCCTGCATGATTAAGGATTAGATCATAAGTAAGGAGTTTCATTGGGTTTTGACTAACTGAGTGACCCAGAGAATAGGCATTCACAAACCATATTAATTCAAAATTGCAAATAAATCTCTACAAAAATCTATTTAAAAAAATTAATCGTTCTTAAACTATATGAAACTTTCAAATTCCTGAAATGCTGCCAAATCCATGAGTTCCGAAATGCATTCGTCTGGAATCCCCGTCAATCTCCCTAAGTTCTTGTAGTGACGCGTTAGCTATCACTCACTGCACTTTAAGAGCCTGTTTTGTGAGAGAATGTTCAGTTGTGTGGATAAAATGGGTCGCGGAGTATAAGCGAAGTTGTGCAGCTCAGCTATTATAGTGCTCTGTAAAGTTAGAAGCTTACAATACCTGGGAGCTACTAATTTAATTATACTGTTACTGGTGTTCTACTAAAAGTTTCTGGTATATTTATTGCGACTAAATGTGGTTTTGAAAGCACTTAAACAATGTCATTTAATACGATGGTTATTCAAGTAGCTCTGTTATTTTTCTCGTTTTAATGTAACTATTAACGACTAAGTATTGTTTCCATCATAAAGACTATTAAGAAATAAAGAAACCTTTTGCCTTTAACTGAAAAATAAAAATTGACCACGATAAACAACTTTAAAGTTTAGAAAACGAACTTGTGTCGTAACAACTTTTTATACACAAAACGGATGCTTTACGTTCATACCCTGACTATAGCTTAAGATGCAGCCTGGTCACGGGCAGACAGTTATGTTAACAATCCGTGAAGTAAAAAAAAAAATAGAACTTTTCATTCAATTTTAACTTTAATTAAAAGTTGAGCTTTTTTGTCTTACACTGAAAGTTTTTTCTATTTTCACAATTTTTGACTATAAGTCCACAAGGGTCTAACTAGTGGTGTACATTTAGACAAAGCTTTTTTCTTACTAATCCAATTCTTACTTTTTCCAACAAAACAAATTACTATTGAAAACAAGACTTCCTTATATTAGAATCCTTCTTCCCTGAAGTCACATCTTTTTCCTTTCATTTGAACTGACATTTGAATTCCGAGCCCAGCAATCAACAACAAGAGAATTAATATGCATCGCACGAAAGAAACTGCACTGCAATCTAATCTGAAGTAAATTAGTCCTAACGCAGTTGTACGCTACTTGTTCTTTCGTTTAGGAATAAGGATTTAAATTCGTTTCAGGAAGTCCAACAATTTACCATTGTTTTTTTTTTCTTTCCATTTACAGGCTGACGTTTGTCTCCAAGTTGTTAGGAATTCTAAATTATGGTTCAAACGTGTGTCTTATTAGTTAAGAGAATGAGTGTGACCTTTTCTTTAGTGTCCCACTACTGGGCAAAGGCCATCCTTAAATCCTTCTATTATTGTCCATCCCGAGGCATTTTAATACAGTTCTACCGATCCGCATTTCATTTACCACGAAAACTCTTCCTGGCATTGTAATAATATAAGTAGAAAATGGGTGTACCTCGATTTCAATAGTATGTAGGTTTGTAGGTATATTATTCCATCTAAAATAATCTCAGAACCAGTATAAAACATGGGCAGACGCGAACCAATCTATTAAATAATTTAATCTCTCTCCTGTTTTGAAACATAAAAACTTTCTTTAAAATTCAACACCCTTAGGAGACAATCACAAAGTTTTTATGGAAAAAATTAAGATTTCAATTTTAGACTTTGAATAACTTCTGTAAATATTTACTTAATGTTATTTTACGATGTTACAGAATTTCGTGAACGAAAAATTATTAGGGTAGGCACCTATAAGCAGGTGATGTGAACAGTGCTTTTATTAATTGAGTGTTCAGAACACAACCGAGTATTTTGATGACTTAATTTATAATTTTTTCTCAAAAAAATATAGCCCATATGAAGATTAAAAAATAGTTCTCAAGACAAGGAACCTTAAAGTAATTAGTCCGAAACTATTAAATTGTTCAATAAATTATTAATAAATTCACATCATAATTAAACAAAATTTGTCGAAATTATTCCAAATATATTGTTTATAATTAAAGGAAACAAAATATACCTACCAATAAACTGAAAACCTTTCAACATCATCCTACAATTTAACATCAACATATGTATCAGAAAACAACATTACGAGTATCCAACCTCTATTTATATACAAACAAAACAGGCTTGGTTACATGAGATTAGAAATAACCACTAATTACCCAATGCGGTCGCTAATTATACATGTAATAGATATTTAATCTGTCAATAACTACGTTTGCTAGCCAGACTTGTGTTTAGTGATAAATTTGTTTATCTGGTAGGCGATTAAATAGATATTTCTCATGTTAGAAATATGTGTTTACGTAATTTATGCTGATTTAAATGTCGAAGCTTGTGTAATACTTGTACTTTGTCGTGTTTATGTTAAGCGTATGATGTTATGAAGGAAAACTACGTTCAATTTTATTCGTTGTTGATACAATTGTTTTCGCAGACAAGTCTCAATATTTTTTTTTACCTGCTACGCGATACTTAATGCGGATTGTAGGTTAATCAGTGCATTGTAACATTATTTCAGTTGTAAAATTGTTACTATAATGATAAAAAACGGGAATGCAATGGAAGGCTCTCTCTTCCGCACTACGGAAGAACGTACTCGGCAAGTAATAATATGGGGTTTAGGTTAGGTTAGGTTAAAATAAGATTACTATGTAACTTACAAAAAACAGTACGAGTCAGCATTTTCATACTTTAACCCTTGTTTGGATGGCGTCTCTTTTATACAACTGCATGAATAAGTTATTTGCAAAGATTGTGGTGACCCCCTCTACAAAACCTAATCGTTAGAAATACTCAGTAAATCATATTATTGTAGAAGTGTAACCATGACAGAACACTACGTGGGATGGAACAGCGTCCTTTTTCTACAACTGCAATAGCATTACATTAGAAAGCGGTAGCGGGCTTCCTGTACCGCGTAATAGCTGGACGCACTAAGTAACACGGCGTTATAACTGCGATTTATGTGTCACGAACTTATCTTATGCTATGAGCAGTAGAATTTATAGCTGCTGTGAATTCCAGGAAGAATATTCTCGTTTAAAAATAGTGTCTGAATTAATTTAGGGTGAATTATGTTTTTAATGAATTCATAAATAAAATGGTTTATCATCTAAACTGTATCGGAACAAAACACTTCTAAAGTAAGATATTTAATCCATGACGCGTGGGTTTTTACGAACACTCAAGTCACATGTACAAAAACTCTCGATCTCAGTACGAGCATTTGTTGATCACACAACCACAAGCATTTTGTTGATCACACAACCACAAGCATTTGTTGATCACACAACCACAAGCATTTGTTGATCACACAACCACAAGCATTTGTTGATCACACAACCACAAGCATTTGTTGATCACACAACCACAAGCATTTGTTGATCACACAACCACAAGCATTTGTTGATCACACAACCACAAGCATTTGTTGATCACACAACCACAAGCATTTGTTGATCACACAACCACAAGCATTTGTTGATCACACAACCACAAGCATTTGTTGATCACACAACCACAAGCATTTGTTGATCACACAACCACAAGCATTTGTTGATCACACAACCACAAGCATTTGTTGATCACACAACCACAATCATTTGTTGATCACACAACCACAAGCATATGTTGATCACACAACCACAAGCATTTTGTTGATCACACAACCACAATCATTTGTTGATCACACAACCACAAGCGAATGATGTTATGAAGGAAAACTACGTTCAATTTTTATTCGATGTTGTTCGCATCACCCGCGTCTCGTAGATCAGAGTGACTTGAACCATGGTTACTCCATGCATGTTCACGGAGAAAGCTATGCAAAAGATTGATTATTATTCCATACTACATATGCGTTATAGAGTATCGACTACTGAGTCTCTACTTACCTATGACGTCAGCTAAGCAAATCCAAATCCAAAACTAACCCAGCGTAATTTGAGTGTATGAATATAATGGAAAAATAAAGAAAATCCAATAGAATTTTCCTTAAAAAAAACGTTATGATTTGAAACCGTGGATAGGCACGTAAACAGGATTTGTGGTCGCTGGCAAATATTTTCAAAGGATTTTCGTGTGTCTCCATATAATATGGAAAGCCAAGTCGAAAGTAAAGTTTGGATTTAAGATTTAATGAAAAAATGTTTGTTTCACACTGTTTTGTACAATATTTTTTTTATTCTGAATTTTTCAGTTCACTAAGGAATATATCATCTATCCATGTTTAAAATAATATATATATGAAAGAAAATCGGTCACGCGGAAAATCGTACTCGTGATACTACGAGTTCCATACAAATAGGATAAAGAAAACATTAAACTACCGAAATTCTTCATCCATCGTTAAGATCGTATCTATTTGCTGCTGAATCAGGATGTCTATTTTTTCTAAATGCACCACAATGTCACACTAAGTTGGTGCATATTTTTGTTTTTCCCTTTTATACATAATATTCTGGACATTATAATCAACAAAAAATTAGACTTGTACAGTTATATATCCTACTTATACTTCTAGAGTAAATAATTTTATATAACTCTAAATATGACATACTCGCCAGTATCTACAGACAATACGTTACATAAACAAACCCAAACATACATACGTGGTATGTTTTATAACATATGAATTCTCACTGCGAAACGGTACTGCACCACGCAAACGAGTGCAAAAGGTACGAATCGTTAACTAAACTGTGCGGATATTGTCGTAAATACGTGTGTATGGATATTCCCCAAAGACCCAGAACTCACCCGCAACAAAACAATTGCAGTAGTGAAACATTATTTTCTATTCGGTATACTCACGCGTATTTTTTGGGATCAGACAGTTTCTGACACAAACAGACTCAATCATGAGCTGTAATGTTATGTGAACGAAAGGAATTCTATTTATAAAGTTTGGCAACGTTTATCAGTTAAAACGAATATGTTTTATCAGTAGGAAATAGCCCCAAATAGCCTCTAAAAACAAGCAGACAAAACACCCATGTTTTAGTTGGATCAAAGTTGCAGGATTGTCTAGCAACGGTTTCGTTGCCAGTAAGCGCTGGCGTGAAACAATAGACGACCGTATAACATAAAGATACGGACCGACCGTCGAATCCCAATAGTTCCTATTTATAACAAAAGTACGGACATAACTCCTTAGAATTGTTCCACAGAAACCGCAACAGTACAAACGCGTTTCTATTAAATTGTAAAGTTAAACGTCACGAATATTATCTCCACTACAACTAATTTTGGTTGGTAAACTTTTGTCTGCGATCTCGGACGGACCTTTGTGGAGATAGAGAACGTAACTATTAAGTTTTAAGTAAAGGATTTACTGAGTTACTGGCTTTCTTATTGTTGTACTTAGTAATCGTAGCCGGCGTAAATCTGCTTAACTCTGGACTGGGGAGTCAAGTAAAAAGTCTTGGATTAGAATTAATTCTGTTCTAATGTCAGAGATTGTTTTGATAATAAAAGCAATTCAAAGATTTCGTCGTTATAGGTAATTATTGCGATTGTGGAAGTGTGACATTGCCTAATGGCGTACAATAGCCTCTCTATTCATGACCTGTTATAATGGTGCAAACAGATAAAATTTTGGAAGCTTAGTATTCTATGCCTGTATACCATTCTATGCCTAGAATCTAAAGCATATATATCTTCTATAATGTTTTTATGTTCTCTATAATTGCTACAAGCAACAAACTCACAACCAACAAGCAGAAATAAATACCTTTAATAAATGGCCAAAGAAAACTTGTGGATAAATGTGGATCCAACAATTCCTGTAGCGCTGACAATATCATTTTACCTAGAAGCTCTCTAATACAATTTAATTTCCTCGAGGCCTTAATAAGTTAAAGCTCTTCGCCTTACATGTGTCTCATACTGTCAACTAAACTTACAAACTTTAATGATACCTAACTACTTACTATAAAGCTATTATAAACTTTTCATAGTATCATTTAAGTCTGTTTTCTCTCTATTGTCATTTGATCACAAAAATGGATCATTATATTTTTTGTTCCAATTGAAAAAAGTGATGGATAATATTGGCATCCTTTTGAACAGATGCATTAGCTGAGGATAAGGACGGAGCTAATTATAAGATGCTCCCACTTTTCAGCAAAGATCTTACGAATAAAAAGTAGTAGCGAGCTAGCGAAAAATAGAAGATAACTGATACTTTAATCTTTGAAAGCATTATCTGCTACCAAATCCCTCCAATGCAGTGCAGGGATTTGATCATAATTAGAGCTATTCTATAAATCGGTTCTCATGGCAAGCAGGTCTTCTCACTTCTTTTTTTTATCTCCAAAATGAATGATCATTATCATTAATAACTAACAAGAAATGTTTAAATTGCTCCGTAAAATTCAAAACACAACAATAAGTTGTTAATTATCTTTTGATACTTACTTAAATGTCGAAACTTCCAGACGTTTTAAATGATAAACTTTATTCCAAGTTTTAAATTGACTATCTACCTGTTCGGAAGGTTATTTAAGGCAATTATTTATAATAATCTTGTATTGAAAGTAATTTGTTCGTGTTCCTCTAAAATTGTTTTAAGCCTTGAATATTTATTGTTGATTGCCCTTTTAGATTTCAAGGTTTACAGTTCAGATTTATTTATCAATAAGTTTTATTTGTGTTTACCACTATTATAAAGACGTAAAGTTTTGGTCGTGGTTTGGTCTAATCACAGGAAACATCGATTTTGAAGATTCGCTTTTCAATAGCAAGTCACATTATAAACGAGATTTGTTGGCTTTATTAACCCGAATAATAAAACCAAATGGACATGGGTCAACTTTAGAAAAATATATCAAAATATCCGAGCGAGTCATAAAAAAAGGTTGATTAATTATTAATTAATGTATCTCACATATATTGCTATTTATTTTTATCAATATTGACTTATTTTTACCATCTGATTTATATAAGTAAGAGTATTCGAATGTGGAGTAATAACACAGCAAAAAGAATTGAGAACTGTATTTTAATATTTCCCGAAGCTAAAGCTGTCTACGGATACCCACTCTGCGGTTGAATGCTAAATTTCCAATATTACTAGCAAAGGGTCGGATTTTCTGAATACAGGTTTTACGCATTGACAGGCAGACAGGGCTTACTTCTACCTTGAGTTGTGCCTAATGAATTGGCCAGTCAAAAGAAAAGAAAAATCTTAGAACCATTTTCCGAGTATTGATATTGAAGTAATGAATAACGTACTCATAGTCGTAGCATAAAGTAATGAGTTAGGTAGGAACAAAATACCAATTTTGTGAAGAAAAACCAGAAAAAGGCTTTTTCATTCAGTTTTTCTGAAAATATGTTATATTTCTATGCCAGCGTCGATGTCTATAGCTGCAAAATATTACCATTCTTTAAACAATCTAGTAAATCAATTGTATGCTCACGTTGTACCAAAATTGGTCTAACCGTTTGATAACACACAAACATTCCCATTTATGATATTACTGTCAAGTATTTATTTTAATTGAATGAGTATTTAAGAATGTCTTGACCGTTTTTCGTCCACGATGGATAATGTGGCACACACCAGCCAGCAACGTTGGCCATATTATAGTGCATGTGGTAGCACTCTCTGTTCCATTACTCTAATAGACCAATGGGAGAGCAAGTCGACACTACCAGTAAGAAACCAAGAGCAGTACTCACATTTTACGTGCCTTCCGAAACACGGAAGCTGTGGTATTTATTCCTAAAACGCAACACCGCACAATGAGTATCTTTGGTTGCGCAAAATTTTTGTCCAAAAATTAGTAAAATCAGAATCAATTTAAATCTTGTCAAGATAGATAAAAACAGCACTCTAATAGTAAAAGATAAGTTAGTAACCTTTTACGCTAGCCGAATAATCCGATAAAGATATTAGTAGTTTAGCTAAGTTAAGTGAAGTTACACTTGGGATAGATTTGTGGGTCGGAAACTTGAAACAATATAGCTAGCGATATTTATTGCTGGACTGGGCGATTGCACATGTGATATACTTCTATTTCTGTCGGCGACGTGGGGGAATTTACTCGCTAAGGATAAAAATATTACAGAATATACTTTTAGGAATATATATCATGTACGAGTAAGTACTATATTTCACTGCAATTGAAACTAGACTTAAGTGGTCATAAATTTAACCTATACGTGTGATATGTATAATATCTATAATTGTGGAAATAACTCTTTTCACTCGGTTTCTAAGTAATTTCTTTAAATTTTTTATGTATTTTTGCCTTTGATGGTATGAAAAAAAAACAGATCTGGTATCTTACTCAGTAAAGATTTTTTTTAGTTAAGGTGACGTAGTTACGACTTAATTCATAGAGAGCTAAAAGAGCAGTCAAGTGATTGTCCATATAGATGGGCTAAAGAAATACATTTTCTCAAAGGAAATGTTCATTGACTATACCAACCGTGAACTCCAAAAACCAACTCAACATACTCAACTCGACAGCACTAATAAACACATCCGAACTGCAAAACCCCAACAGGTACGTAAACTTCGGTAAACTATCCAAATACCTTTCCGGTTCACTCAATTAGTCTAAACATGTAGCCGTAACTATAAAAAGGTTCCACGTTATAGGTTCCATTCCATTCCCATTGGTAGGAAGCCATTAGTCATACCAAGCTTTTAAACTGTGTAAATGACATGATTTATATCGTGAGCGTTGATTTCCACTCTTTTTTAGGGTTCCGTATTCAAGGGGTGAAAACGGAGATCTATTATTGAGGCACTGATGTTTGTCCGTATATCTGTCTTGCCGTCTGTCTTTTGGCCTGTATTTTATGAACTGATACTAAATAGGCAGTTGAAATTTTAGTAGAAGATCTATTTTTTGTTTCCCCTATTGCTCAGAGTTCTTTCGTTATTGCATAACTTATTTTTATAGTCGTAACTATAACAACAATTGACAAAAATAAAAATAAAACCACCTCTAGGCAACGATTGGCACGATCATAAATACGTGATAATATCAATTTCGAATTTCTTTTTCTTTACTTTATGTGTACGCAACCCTTAGTCCATGAATTTGACTCGCACCCAACCGGTTTTTTACTCCCGACGCGATGTCTATTTTGAAATGTTGCGTTCCATTTGGCTGTGATAGCGAGTAAAATGAAAAAGCCACTCAAGTATAAATGCCTTTACTTTGGACGTTTATATAAATTGCAAAGCATAGTTGATGTCGCTCTTACTTAACGTTCTATAATAATCTTAGCAAAAGTTATTACTATTATGGTCTAGAATAAAATATAATTTGACAAAATATTTTTATATATGCACGTAGATTTTTTCTATATTCGTCATAGCCGCTTTTGTGACAAAAAAATATGAACCGCAAAGATACTAAGAATCTGTTCCAAAGTACACAAATGTAACTGAACTTTAAATATCTGTAATGGAATTGTTCATCTTAAGATAGTAAATGAGACTGGTATTTAAGTTACCTACTCAAAATTGAGTACTTATTCACCGAAGAGTTGTTTTGTTCGTATCCGAAACGAAACTCGGTTACTAAAGCTCAATTGTCAGTCACTAGGTTGTAAGACTATAGGGAGACAGAACATAGGCACACCACAGAATATAGGCAGTTGCAATTTTCACAGATTATGTATTTTTGTTGCGGCTATAACAACGATTGAGATTCAGCTACGTTCTTACGGCTAATTCACATGTAGGTAAGGTAAGAAATAAATTAAGAGACGAAATTGGATACTCACAAATTTATTTCTTGTTTATTCTTGGCTTATTTGTACATAATCCTCAAAATCGGGAGTCCAAATCACATAAGGCCGGTTTTTTTCATCTAACATTCATAAGTCACAACTAAAAAACTTCGTTCGTGAAAGAAAACTGAGCAAGTTACCAGACATGCGAATTCAGACAAAATTCTTACTGACAGTTCAATATTCCACGCATTATTATAATATCTGTGAGAACGTGACAAAATCAAGTAACACTTTTTGTACCGTTTATACGTAGGTCTTAGTAAGTTCTAGATATGAACATAGACATAAACTTAAGTCTATGGTCTCATAAGTTTGCAGACAGCATCTAGTTTCTAGCCGTTATTTATTGTTGCGTTTTACTCGTTGCTGGAAGATTAATTTTGCTAGTTGTGAAGAACGTTTTGAAATGTTTAATCAACAGGCAATCTTAAAAGATTGTTTATTTTTTTATTAAATGTGGTGGTAAATACTCAATTCTTCCATAAATGGGAAAAGCTTGTAACAGACAGTGGTGCCATTTTCTGTTGTTTAAGTCTAAGTAAAATTTGACCTTATTTTTTAACATTTTACATACATTTGTAGTAGACGCCAAGAATATGAATTTCAAACAGTCTGGCGACTTTGATTCCAGCACTAAAGCGGCATAATGCCGCTTTTATCTACTTTTCTAGTTTCGTGGCTACAACGATATCAAACTAGATAAAACCTACAAAAAAGTCCACGAATAAAAAAGTGTTCAAAAATAGTCCAAATATTTTTGTGTCCGAATATTATTCTCACTTCGCCGACTGCCACGCTCGTCGCGTCACTAAAGTGATAAAAAATTCGAAATTGTTTAAAAATCTAAAATGTCATGCTGTGTACGAAAATAATACGTTCGAAGCGGATTGTTTCTGAGCGGACGAACGGTCACAATCCAATTTCCCGAGTTTTGAAACGCGACATCTGTCTACCACAACAAGGAATGGAAAATGTGAACTTTTTATATGATAGTAAAATTTTTAAGTTATTTTGGGTCATACGTTGCTTTGTTCCGAAATTTAAATGAAATCTATATGTTATTTATGTTTTGTAGTGATATAAGGGAGTTAGCCTGGATATAAGTTATAATAGTTATCAATGGGCTTTCGTAACAAATCGCTGTTAGTCGTTGATCGACAAATACATCTCAATCACCATATTTTTACAAATAAATATATCTTATCTTATCTTATCTTACTTATGGCTTATGCTGTCAACATCAGCTGTTAACACTGCAAAACTGACTGTTCGGTCAGTTGCTTTTAACTTTCCCATTGGAATAAAAATGCGTTGAAAACGTGTTGGAAGAATCAAGTATAAATAAATCCAATAATTTTCCAGTAAAAGTGTGAAACAAAATTTGTATTTTTGCACGAATTTAATGTTATTACATTGTTCCAAAATAATAAAACCTAACTAGTTCAGCTGCTCTGGCCATTCCATGTGAACATAAAAGACTTTTAGTTCTATATCAAACAAGCTGTCGACAGTCAATCTTACTGAATAAGCAACACTTTATTATTTCTAAACTAAAATACTATTACCGATACAAATCTAGTTTCAATATGTACGTGTTAGCCTACTTACGAAAAAGGGTTGCTAAAATTGTAGCAGAAAACCCAATAAAGGCTTAGACGTGTTTATATTTCAAGTAGCTTCAGGTAAACGAGTCAATAAAGTTAGATCAGGATTATCAATTCGCGAACCAACGACCCTCGATTTGTCTCACCACGGAGTTTAAATTCTACACTCAAGGACGGCTTTCAATAATCTCGAAATTTAACTTTCGAATTACGAATCCGACTGTTGGGGCTAACTTGTTGACTTTCTCTTAATACTGTTAACTCTCAAAACAAATGAAAAACAATGTCGTGCCAGTATTATCCAGATTTTCAATCGAGATGTTTGTGAAGTCAATATAAATAAATTGGAATTCATTTGAATTTGGATCTATTTGGTTTAAAATATTTACACCAGTTTTATTTCATATTTTAATACTAGCTGTTGCCCGCGACTTCGTTCCCGTGGGTAGAAGATATATGTTATGATTTATACCTGCCCTATTTTTTCACATTTTCCATTGTACCTATCTTCGCTCATATTAGTCGCAGCGTGATGGTTTATAGCCATCAATATTTTTTCAATTTGGACCAGTAGTTCCTGAGATTAGCGCGTTCAAACAAACAAACAAACTCTTCAGCTTTATATATTAGTATAGAAGTATAGATATTTATCGTTGACGTACATGCAATATGGTAGAAAAAGTTTTAAAAATAAAGTATTTAAAATTGATGTTGCTTTTTCGCGTTTTTGTTACAAACAACTGTTTGGAATTGATAACTCTGTAAGAATAAATAGTATCACGAAATAGTGACAACAAATCTTCTTTTAATTTATCCAATCTGGTATTAGAGTTTCGTGGCAAAAAATCTCGTCTCGTATTAACTTATAAATTCAGTCTAATTCAATTCAATTAATTTTATTTTACTTTCAGGTGACATGGCCCCTTCGACATGTACCTTACAGACTAACATAGCATTAAGTACAGTTCTGAATGATCCATTTGATAAAAATAACTACGTATTAAACGTAACATAATTAAATTAAAAGCAAATATAAGTCACAGAACCAACCAATTAACCTACAAAACAAATGCTACCATAAAATTAACTTTCTTTCCAATTACATTCTTACAGAAACTTGGAGAAAACATCCCGTTCATAAATATATTACGACAGAACTAAGAGCATATTTCATTATAATTACACTAATAAATTCTACTATCATAGCAAAGCATTAATAAAATTGTAATCGAAATCGGCAAAGTTTAATTAGAAGGGCGTCATGATTCATTATAAGCACCTCAAATTAAAGATCGGTATCACAACACCTGACGTCAGGGAATTTAATGTTTTGATGTGTAAACTATTTTGAAGATTTTTTATTAATTTTAAGCTGAAACAGCGTCTTATGTGTGAAATACGTTTATGTTATAATTATAGATTTATACCCTTCTAAACCCATACAAAGCCAGAGGACCTATATTGTATTAGTTATCCTTCACCTAATGATGTCGCAAAGACATTATTTATTTTCCAAAATGTAACTTAGAAAAGAAAATTAGGTACACTAAAGATTCGTATCTTTGTAATTCGTAATTCCTAAAAACATGAGGTTCGCTAAAACCCTCCCTAGGGAACAATAAAATAATGAATTTTTCATCATACGAACACAGGTACTTTTGATAAAAATGGTTATTGTTTGCGCGACGCAAAGTGAATGCGGGTTGTTCTGGTGTTTTATTATTTTTAATCTCCAATATTTTACATACAAACAGGATGAAAAATATCGATAACGAACAGTGCGTCAAAGTTGAAATTTATGAACGCGTTTGACATTTTATTTGGGCTGTCATGCTCCGCCTTGGTAAACAAAACACTATCTCAAATGAAACGGGTTTTTGCAAGTGATACAAGCTTTTAAGCGTACCCACACTGATGAATTGAATACCCACCCTTAGAACGCGCTAAGTCATGTAACCGACCCTTAATATTTGAAAATAGCACGGGATTAGATACCTACGCCTCACACGTCCCAAATAAGCTCTTGTATGTAGCCTGCTGAAATTGTCGCAATATGGAAAGTATTTCTGGGCCTGTACAAGGAAAAATAAAAGTTTGGCTCTATTTTTATTAAATACGTAAACAAGGTAACTATGAAAGAAAATTGTGTTATAAAATGAAGGTTAAATAAATACAGTTACCCATATTCGATAATTGTGTTTGCCTACTTTTCCCGACATCAAATGCCTACAGTAAAAATATTCCTTATTTTTGTATGTAATTGGAGATTTTATTATGTATTTACTTAATTTCTTGTGCGACAAAGTTCCTTTTCGCAAAACAATTATCCTTAAAATCAATCGTTCCAAACTTTTAAGTGAAAACAGAATTTCCCAAGTTTATTTTCTTTGTCTGTTTTCCTTTAATTATAACACCGATTCATTATGATAACCTCGACGCCGGAAGATTTATAAAACACGATTGCTTTTATCGCCCTCGGATAACTTTTATTTTTATTTTAAGAACTTTATAGTATTAGAGGTAAAATTCTAATACTCGTATTTAAGTCACTGTAATGAAGACATATATTACAGTAATCAATGATAAATCCTAAGGTTTGTTGATTTCGACTGAATTTCTTTTAATCTGACAACTATCTAACAAATAACCTTCACCTTTTGCGGAGAAACCAGTACCCGTTTAACGTATTAAGTTTCAGCGTTCCCCAGGCGAAGCTTTCAAAATGCGCAATACATTCATATAGGCAAACTACTCGACACTATAGCTTTACATATAAATTTTGAAGCGTAGGGAACTCAAGACGAATTTTATTACGTCTCCGTTCAGTTATCAAACCTAATACTAGAAGGCTTATGTCGTATTATCGTCGCGGGAGTAAATTAAATTTAACACCATCTAAGATGGGACTACCTATGTAATCTTTAATCAGAGAGCGGCCGTTAAGTCTCCGACGAACATCGCGCATTCATCGTTTATTCAAGAGCACCATTCTTATAATGAAATTTCCCCTTAATAGTCTACGGAATTGAGACAGGGTGAAACTGCGAAATCTTAGCTAATGGTGCGTAACCACGTAACTTAGTGTTACGCGGGCGTGCGAACTCGGCCGTAGCCGCGAGTCGCTCCTATACGTTAAATTTCTCGTAAAGTGCCCGCAAATTATTCTCGAAGTGTCTAAGAATCTACTCGCGATAAAGCCGTCAAGTCGTCGGTGGAAATAAAATTGAACGGATTACGTTCAGTGCTAATGTTGAGGATTTGGAGCAATCAGCGACCGTTTTTCTACCTTTTTTCGAGCGAGTAAGCCACGCTTAATAATGTTCATTGGTGTTTTAGGCGCAGCAATACTTTACAGTCATTTATTCTAAAGGTAAATAAGGCCGTTCGTCTGACTCGCTGTGTAAAATGTACAAGGAATTTTAAAGCGCCGACCTCGCTTCATTTTATTTTGCATACAGAGCCTACACGTGTACGCGTACTTTATGTACTTTAATATTGTAAAACTTAATTTATAGCCATGGAAGCTTCCCCGTACACTATAAACTGATAATTCTCTCATTGCATTAATTTATCCGTATTAATTTATTATATCTAATGTTTTTTGCAATTCAATTAGCGTGTCTGGAATTGGTGTTGAGACCTTAACAGAAAACATCAACTTAAAAGCCAAAACTACTAAAATCTCTGCTTTAGAGAATGAAAACAAACAAATTTATACGTTGTTCATTTGTTTCATTTTACCACACGTTCTGTTTACTCATAGGATCTAAAATGCACAAGGCTACATGTGCAGGTTTCACAAATATTTGTCACTACCCAGAAAGCTAGGTTTTATTTAACCTTTTATCGGACTATTTGCAATGTTGTTTCACTTGGATTGTACAGATTATCAATTCTGTTTTGAGCGGTGTTCGCTACGGTAGGGTTGGCATTTTATCTGTGTACCACATCGCGATTACTTGTTCACTGTAAAGTAAGTGACAGCCTTGATTGACGGTCACGAAAGTAAATGTTGGCGGCGACATAGATTCGTTTCTTTTGTTTAAAAAATAATTTATTCAAAAAAGAGAAAGGGATAGTCGATGGTAAAATACAGACGTATATCTAATTTGTGTTGGTGATACATATGTATAGGCATATTGTTTTCATACCATTTAATAAATAGCACAAACTACCTATAGTTAGATGTATAATGTCAACCCCAGTTAATGAGCACGCAAGACCTTCAGGCACAATTACAATAGAGCCAAATGAATTATGTTTAGACATTTGCTGTAATTGACTATCGCTAATTACAACATAATTGAAACTATCAGTCGTCAAATAAATCAACAATGTTAATTAACATTTGATAAACATACATTTCAATGTGTGCCTTTGTGTTGTTTGACACTTGGAATTTAAAGACCCTGTTATTAGTTCTGTTAATGATTGTACTGAGAATTGAGTGATAGATTCCGAAACGTTTTACTGCGTTGGTAATTATGGGATAGATATTATGTGAAATTACTCAAACCTACATTTATTCATGGCCATCTTTAATGTTCCCTCCCCATAGGGTAAAAAAAACGACTAAAGATTCTCTGCCCGTCCATTTGTCTGTAAACAAGCTGTGTCTCAGGAAACGTAATAGTTAGGTTCTTAACATTTTTACACAAACTAAACGTTAGCTTAAGGAACGGTTGGAACAAGTATAATCATCAGAATGTAAATTTTAAAGCATTTTTTTTTCAATCCTCTATCCTGTGTTCCGACTCACACCTGATTGACATTTGGAGTTTAGGCTATCCAATATAAAATTCGAAAGTGGTTGAGCGGTTTAGGCGAATAAGCAGAACAGACGAAGTTACGATATCATTTAGTGAGATCTATTCATATGAAAAATCTTCGTATACATTACTAGATTAATATACCCATACAATAGTGTCATCACTATTCAACTTTAATTTAAAAATAATGTGGTTTTGAAAAGAGAATGCAATTTTATAGAGCTCGACCGAGACACTCGGCGAATGATAAATGTACGTGGTGTGGTGTTAATAAAAATGAGGATATTATATCGGTCATCCAGACTTTGAAATGTATTTATCATAAAATATTCAACTATTAACACATACCACACGTCTGCGGACCCAGATTTTTATATAATGAAAATAAAATTATTTGTGAGGAATAATAAAAACTTTTATATAAAGCAATACGATAGTACAAATTATTTGCAGTAATTAATGAGAGTAAGATGCTGCTGAAAGCTACATACTGAACTCTCTCGCTTTAATAACTGCAAAAATACCACTTCAAAGGGATATAGAAAAAAACCCATCCCAAAAGTCATAAAATGTTTGTTAATACATTTGTGTCCTACTTACCCTAAAATACTTACATACCTACATACGAAAAATTCTACACCGTTCACAAAACCAAGCTGAATTTGATAAAACCGCTCACCGCAGAAGCATAAAATAATTTTAATACGACATTTTTTGGAGCAACAGCGCTGGCCATTAGCATAGAAATTAATGTTTGTAGAACAGAAGCACTGAACTTAATCAATGAAAAATATCGATATGAGGTGAACGCAAGCCAATTTTCTGCTGGAAAGTAAATTGGTCGTTGTGGTTTGTGAAGCAAATCAGCTGCGGCATCGACCTTTTGTTTAGTGAATACCAATTTACATGAACACCCCTAGTTCAGATTACGCGTCGCGACGTGGGGAAAAGTGAAACTTTACGAAAGAGGATAGAAGTATGTTATCGTATGGAATTTGTTACTAAAATGTAATTTTATGAGTAGTCAAAAACCTGTCAGTTTTCACGAAGTAATTTTTTTAAAGTATCAAGATTTACAATAACCTGAAATAAATCCTTGGTATGAATTGAACTGACGGCAAAGAGGCTTCCGGACAAATAGGCTGAAAAAAGCAAATTAGGAACTCATTAATTTAATGACCGCATCAACCAATTAACCCTCCGACGTTGCTTAACCTCAATTTTTATTTATATTTGCTGTTGTAGCAGCTACATAAATACACTTTCTATGAAAATGTAACCGTCTCGCTATCACTATTCATGGGATATGGTTTGGTGCAAGAAGACCGGATAGACAGCGGCGCCACAGTAACAATGCATCGTTTTACCCTCCCTATGGTAGGTACCCTAAAATAAGTTAATTATCTTCTTGATGTATGTTAAAGGCTTGAAATTACCTAACGTGGAGTTCCTTTTCCACATAAAGCAAAGCATTGAAAAAGATTAAACATTTAGCTAAAAAAAACATATTAAATAAATGGAACGCCATATCCGTAGACAAGAATGTTATGTAAATCCAAAATAAGAAAATAAAATAAATGTACCAACATAATGTCATAAGAAATGCGCTATAAATGCTTATTTTTGTCACGTACTCGGTGACGTTGGCACGATGCAGCTCCGAATGTGGGATTACGTTTTTACAATTTTAATGTTGAGGTAAATGTTTCTAGTACAGTATTGCATATGTAAGAAGGTGCAGGGAAGAAGGTGCTTTTTTTAACAAATTTCTGATCAGCCCCTTAGTTCAGTAAGATAAATAAAGATTAACATGGGCAGTTCATATGTAAATACGAGCTTGTTTTAAGTAATTTGATAAGATAATCAGGTTTAGTAAAACATTTATAATTAAAAAGGAGGCCTAAAAAGCGTTTAATTCCAAAATAATTCTTAATTCTTATCGTTTTTTTTTTAATGAAACAATACTAATTTATTTGCAAGTGCAATCTTATTTATTCAATGAATCTTTATTAACAAAATGTTATCATTCCTCATCCCTTCAGAGAAGCGCTCATTGAATAGAGCTGCGCAATTTAATTTATTCAATTGAGATATTTCAATTAAAATTATAAAACTGCTTTTTTATTTGCTTCACTGTTAAAGAAACAGCCCATTACTTTGAAACTGATATTGCTTAAAGCAATCGAAATTAGCCTTTTTGTACAGATCGTTAAAATTTTAAACTCATTTGGAATAACACAAGTAGGTACGACACTTATTAAATTTTTCGTGTAGTAGATAAAGTATTACTACGTGATGACAAAGTATTACAGATTGCAACAACTAATCTTAAAAAAGTAATCATTCCCCATTGAAAATTCGAATCGATATCGCGTATCTCTCCAGTCGCATATTCGAATTCAATGGAAAATTGAAACTGGCCCATATTCCCCCATCACTACCAAAGAATGAAGTATTCCAGATTGCTTTAAAATGAACCGTGAGTAATAACGGTACCGGGAGCTTTCTGCCTCGTTATGAAGTAGTTCTTTTGCCGGCATTTAATGTGCTATTAGTGAATCAAAAGTTTTACCTCCATTCCGTTCCGACTCGGAATGGAAATTACAGGCGAAAACTTCTATGAACATGCATTTTTAGAGGAATTTGTTACATGCTAACACTTCTATAAGGAGGTAAGAATGAGAGTTTAAACTTTTTATTTTAGTAGATAAGTTTCATTTTTTAACAGTCAATTTATGACTTGATTTTTGCACTTAAATATGGTTTTATATCCTGTATATAAATGGAAACTGTTGACTCTTTGCAATCCCACCAAATTACCAAAATGAACTAATTCTAGTTCCGCTTAAATAGCCGGCCATTAAGCGTTGACGAATACTGCTTGTTTACCCACTAATCAGTGCGAAACAAATTAAAACTAAAATTTGTGTGAACCAAAATAAACCTAATTTCGGTTGATTACCATATTGTGTTCGGTTGTCGCCAATAAATTAGGCTGTTGGACTACATAGAGTTTGGTAAGTAAACAAGAATATTATTGGATGACGTTACAACGATTCTACGTACTTAAAGGACTGGGGAAGCTGTGGAAGCGAGACGCCGCTACGCAATGTATATTCTGTCTCGCTCTCACAATGGGAACATGGTTGACTGAAAGAGTATGCCTCAGGCATTAAGGCTGCCTTTGTATATATTTTCATATATAAGATATTTAAATAAATAATCAGTTTTGTATATTTTACTTCAGGCAGACTCTCATTTTGTTTCAATCAAATTTTGATCGAGTTGGTAGTCTCTAAGGCGACAGTAGCGCTAATTCATGCAGTGGCATATTTTTAAACTAAGCTTAATGGAAATCTAACACGGCTGATAGCACTGATCGTAACTCGCTTTTGGTTTAATTAGAAATAACCAGTTCTAGTAAAAAAGACTAAGGATTCCATACAAATAGGCTAAAAGAACAAATCGTACTGGGTACCGTAGCTAGAGTACGTGAAGTATGTCCGTCCGTCAGCAGGCTGTGTATCATGTATGTATCAAACTAAATTTGAGGGTTACCGCAAATTCATGTGTCACCCTACCGATTTGTTTATCTGTAAACTCTTGCTACAAAACTTTTAACGTCGCGAATATTTATTCTTCATTATTAAATGTGTTATGGTCCAGATCCTCAGGTTTGCTTAATTATACATTAATACGAATACTTAAAGGATATTTGGAGAAGGCTGCTTTGAATTATCACGCTGTAAGTTATACTCTAAATGGATTATATTTGGGAGTAACGTCAATCGTAATAATTTAATTACGTTCCCAGTTACGACACTTTAGAATTATAGCGCTAGGGTGAGAATAAAATTTGAAATAAGGTAAGATTTTGATGAGGAATTGGTAATAAGGGTTTTGTATTGACTTATAGTGAATTTTACTGGGATCAATCATGACATAGTAATATATTGTTCAAAACATGCTAGAGACAATTATGCAGTTAAATTAAACGGTAATGTAATATCAATTCGTAATATCGACAGCTAATTTACCAATTAATTATACACAACGTAATTAAAATTTAATAATTGATTACGGAAATTGGTACATTGTTCAAAAATCCTATACATTTGCTGTATTAATAATTCCAATGATAAATTATCTTGTTCGGAACAATCAAAGTTTAATGACCCAATCAAATTAGGTACCCAAAAACCCTTGTCTCATCCATCAATTATTCAAATGCTTTAGAAATTAATTTCCATGTTCAATAGCTTGTAGATACAAGGTTTAAATTAAACGGACTAAGTTCTACGCTTGATTTGTGTATGAGATGTATGAAATTAGTGAGCAATTATTCAATAATTGACTTATAGTTGTGCATTGCGTATGATGGTTGGATGGAAGTTACTGCGATGAGTTTAGAAGCAAATAGGTTGAATACGTTTTGTATAAAGACATAAAGATACTTAATATGGACGGATGTGGTGTAGATGAAGTTCTTTGAAACTGTAATTAATTGACCGGGAATTAAAAAAGTTTATTTTCCTTATGAGTCTATTAGCTTGCTAAACAGTGAAAAATCAGAGTTGCAACTATTATGTTAAACAAAAACTCATACTATTTTAAAGAAACGTTCAAAGTTCTTTATCGAGCGCATTCACAGTACATTCAATTTATGCTGTTAACATTTTTAAAGCTCGCTTCACTAAATGAACACGTTGGCAGTTCGCATACATTACTTGAGCCAGTGTTGTTCCTGACAGGGACCGCACTAATTAATAATGTTGGACTTGTTAACAAGTTGCAACTGGCAAAAAAAAACTTGGTAACCATCACTTGTTACAAGTTAAGATGGAAGAACTAATCAAATTAAAAGTTGTTCCTGCTGGGATGAAAGTTTGATGGTGCGATGGCCTTTAACCCTACGACTTCTTAAGGGTCCTTGGAGGATGACGTGAAAACCAATTGGCTTATAATAAAGGTTGGATAGTGAAAGGCAGGTTCAGAATTAAAGGAAATGAGCCTGTGACATGGGTCCGGATATTAGTAGAGTATACAAAAACAGTTCATTTAAAAAGTGCAAAGAATAAAGTTGTGAGAAAAGCGATGTTATTAATGTTTCTCGGGCAAAAATGTTATTAAGTTTTGCTTAGATATTTAGTTTGAATCTACGGTGTTTGGATAGTTCTATTTCTATACATTTTTTTTCTGTTTATTTCTCTTTTCCTGCTGTTTCCGTTCTACCGCACAAAATCTTCATTACAAAATATTTACTTTTGAAAATCCTTGTGATATTCTGGGCGGTCAGATAAAAAAATAGCGCCTTAAGCATTAAGCATAAAACCTACGTATCTGTAAGATTCAGTCATAAAATTAACTCTACTTTGCAGACAGCTGAGTTGTAAAGATAATGCTCCATTTTATACACCCAATCAGTGCAGTAATAACAATTACAGAAGAAAACAAGCGGGATATTCTACACTATTGCACCCACGGGGAGTACTTAGCGCCAGAATTGCACACAGATATTGCTTTGGGGTGAATTTATGTATTAACTGGCAACTGTAACTCGTTGAGTATTACGAAGCTTCGGTTGGACGTTTATAGCAGTGTTACAGTGGTGGGGTAGTTTTTAGTAGTTTTCGGTTAGATATGATAACTAAAAGGGAAATGAAAAAAGATTTTTTTTTAGTTTTGTTGGTTAAAGAATGCTTGTATTAATTTATATAAAGTACAAAAAAATATTCGGTGAATTCTGATTCTGAGCATAAACATAGAACTATCTAAAATATGTTTTTTCTAAAAAACATTGGGGTGACCATAGCCCAGAGTAGACATAAAATAAGGTTACCAAAACTGTACAAAAAAATGTTCGACAAAATCTCACAAATATATCGAGCACACAATTCCGATGCTAAACAAAAGACATACGAACAACAGTATTCTAGTGACATCGCATTACGTCATCAGGCAGTAGCTGAATGACGTTTCGACACGTACTGACACAGATGCGAGCAACCTTTTTCGTGGCATACCGTTTCCGCGGCATTCGCTACCAACATTCGGTCCTTTGAGGCGAAACATTTTTCAGAATTTGACGTCAACTTAAGGGGAAATACTTCGCCGAGTGATATTTTAAACGTAAAGCCATGTCGGTCGTACAAAGTGAAAGTTACTCATCTAATCATGCTGAAGTAGCTGGAAAATGATTACAATTGTTGCAGGTATTAATTACTGCTAGTGGTAAAGTACCTACTGTTCTAAGAAAGTCAGTCTTTGAACTTAGACTTTTTAAAGCGAGAAATAATCTGAAGTTAAATAAAAAACACGGCCAAATACGAGTTTGGATTTGCGACCCTGAGGATTACAAATAGGTTACGAAAGTTCGTCACTTAGCAGGATTTTTTTTTTGTTACATATAGTGGAAACGGTAATACCTCTGTGATAATTTCAACTGGCTATTACGGTTCACAAATCGATAGACAGCAGGTTCATTTTATTTTTTGGTTGTGGAACACTAAACCTCACGTAGGTTAGCGATCCCCAGGAAAACAATTGAACAACAAATTTAAATTTAACCTTTTTAATTAGTTATTCGGAAATGAAATCGTGTGCAAGTTAAGGAAATAAATTATTACGGCTAATGTCTCTCATACAATAATGCTGCAAAAGTTCTTTGGGTATCGATTAAATGCGTACCTGGTTTACTGAAAGCGAAACTTTTCACTCCGCTAATTAAACTTGGGGAGTTTCTCCCGCGAATTTTGCTGTTTCTTCAGGATTATTTCGTAAATAAAAGAAAACTGTTGGGGAATAATCTCTCCGATTCTAATTAGTTTCGAAACCTTGTTTGATTGAATTTCAAAACAAAATGAATTTGTTTTTGTTTTTTATTTGCCCTATTTTTTTTGTCCTGTTCACTCAATTCCACTCTTGTTCAGTGCAGGTTTCCAAAGAACGGAAGATGCCGATGGACATTTTAGATTGGAAAAGTGTTTTTTTTTAATTATTTAAATTAATACCTTTAAAACGATTGTCAAAACCTCTTCTATCATATCAAGAGAACCAATAGTAATCACCCAACATTATAAACAGTAATCCTACCAATCTACTAATGTAGTCAGACTACGAGGACGTATTAACAAACCATTGATAAATGGCGGCAAAATGAATGAAGCCTAACCTAAGGCCTAAGGGTTATAAGTAATTTCACTTGGAGACAGGACTGGTCTTCTCGGTCCCTTGTCTCCGTGATAAATTAACGTCCTTCTATCCTGATGTATTAATATCAACCTAAACATGCTGTTCACTTTTCTCATAAAATTTTTCGATTGATCTTTGCGCGAAGTGCTACATATGTAGGTATGTAATTATGTATGATTGTATATATGTAAACATGAATGTAAGTATGTATGTATGCGGTGGTGTGCGATTCACCGTAATTGTTTTATTTTTATTTGTGTGATAGCTGCACACAAATAAAAGCTGTTTTGGTACATAACATCATTGTGTGTTCACAAGGTTTACCCATATATAGCGGAATGCGTACAAATGAGTTGACCACAGCACTTCCTTGTGACGTAGTATTCTTGAGAAGATTTTGTTTATTATAATAATATGGTAAATAAATGGACTAATAATGCGAATGCAAACGTTACTTAAGCACCCACAAAAGCGTATGAGTTCTTGTTTGAATTATTCTATTATCTTTTGGGATAATATATTTTATTCGGGAAATGAATTTGACGAATAACTTCATCTGATAGAGATGTCCTATAGATAAATTACGTTTTAAAAAGGAGAAAGGACAACGAAAATCTTCGAAAATCGTTTCTCGACCAATAACGTGATTATTACACTATCTAAGATACCAAACAAACAAAAAAAATATGTCATGCCATACTTTTGTTCCCCTAATGGGCATCCACTTCCTCAGGGGACGAAGCGGGCAGAGTTAAACTCGTCCTGACTAATCCTGAACCACCTTGCAACGTCTCCCGCATTTAGTCAGTGCGGTGCAATGTATAATATCTATTCATCACCTAGCTATCCTATCTTCCAGCTAGATACTTCGACGAACTCTTCCTTTTTTTTACAATTTATAGTTAGGTAATATTAATTTTACATATTTAAGCAGTCACTATTTTGAAATGAAGTAATGTTTTAAATTGCATACGATCCAAATATGTAGCTACATTCAAATATGTTGTGTAAAATTTGTCTGTGTTTTAGTTCTATTTTTAAACAATTTTATATTCAAAACTCGTCCAAAATAATAATTACTAAATGTTAATTATCATTAAGACCACGCAAAGCTAATGAAGAATTCATACAATTATAACCGAAGTATGGCAAAGAAATGTGGTTTGATTCTCCAAGTTGAGTAGGTCCTGCGTTATTGGTCTTTGATATGAAGAAAATAACCTAGCCAGTTTTGGAATAGTGCCCAGTAAACAGCAATAAGCGTGCTCCCTATTATATAGGACTTAGTATTGTTATCGGCGAAATTGTGGTTCAACAATACCACACACACCACTACCTATGTTCTGGTGTACTGTTATGTGATATTACACCACACACACGATGTTTTATGAATATGTTCTAGTAGTAGTCATGTAAATGTATCTGACATTTACATGACTACTACTCTTCTATCTATCTATGACAAATAGTTTTTTACCTTTAAGGGTGAAAAGCCGGACATGTGCAAGTCTGACTCGTACATAGAGGGTACAGAAGCTAAATTTGTGGTAATCTAGTTTATTTTTAGCCACCAAAAGATTTATGACTGAAACAATAGTTGCTTAACAACGATTTTTAGTGTTTAGTATTTAATAAATAGCGAATAAATAGTAATTTGTCGGGTGACCGATTAAGCGATTCATTTTCTAAATATTTATTTGTGCTCTTCATATTTTTACAAAATCTACTTTTGTTTGACAATAAGTATATGAGCTTATTTTATAGTTTACTTATAAAATTTCTAATCATTTCTAGTGTATTGAAAAGTTAAATAAAGCCTTTTACAACATTCAATAAGCCTTACTAACTAACTGACAGATTTAGTCTGAAATGGGATAAGTGTTATGTCATTTACAGCTTCACCGACTTTTATTCGACTTAGGTTGAACAAACAAACAAAGATTTATTCGATTTATTCTGTGAAATATATTTTATATACTATTTGTAAGGCTTTTCGAAGAATTAATAGAGTGTAAGCGATAACTAAAAGCTTTCAAAACTAAGATGATCGAGTTACTTGGAAATAAATCTAGACTATTTTTAGTATTTTTCTGTGAGAAAATTACATTTCTTACAAGTTATAATAAGTCTTGTGACGCGAATTTGGAATAACTTCACGCATTTTTATAGAAATCGCCCGACAATTTCTTTTAACAAACGAAGTAATTAGTCCTCATCATTATAATAAAGGACTCCAGTTGGGTCCGAAAATACGTTTAAAAATACATTATTAAATAAATAATTATTTTTACGAGTCTTCCATCTTCCTGTTTGTTTTAAAGGAACATAAAAAGTTTATATCCATTAGCATTTGCCATTCTGATAGCTCAATTATATGTAAAATATCACATTTAATTCTAATCTTAAAATCCACGTGAAAATGTAATATGATGATGACATATAATGTGAAATCACACATACTCTCAAATAAAATAACATCTAAAAAAATGCCTAATATAAAGGCAAGGAACACAAAACAAAAGATATTGAAAACTGTCTTTCATTTATTTTTAAATTAACATCGCGTCCAGTGTTATAAATGTAGATATTTTTAGCTTTTTGGCTCTAAAATAAAGCAGACTCTGAAATAACTCATTACGCGAGTGGATATCATCTAAATGAAAAGTTTTCGCTCCCTAAAACCCTTAATTTCTTTGTAAGTAGCATGAAAGGGCTCTCCAAACTTTTTAGATGAAAAAAAGTTGTGAAAGTGATATTGTAATGAAAGTGTAAAGTATTGTGGCACAATATGTATGCAAATTATACTTATTTTGAATTTTGTGTAACCTTATGGAAAAAAGTGTGGGCTGTTTATTAAAAACTTTTTAAAGCAAAATTCTTGATGATCGAAGTTCATTTATTTAAAACAGCTGAATTAAGAGTGGTCAATTCATTTCACTATTCGTAATTGAAACGGAATTGATTTAATGGACAGTCTTACATAGTTTTTACTTGTTAATTTTACGTGCCCTGTATTGAAACCACCGTTAATTTCACAAATATTAATAAAAATGTTTAAAAACTATCAATAAACAATGTCAACCTATATGGAAGCGAAACTAATTATTTATTTAAAACTACAAATAAATACTCTTTACTTGTATAAAAGTTGAACATAAAAAATTACGTAGTCAATTGTTCAATCGATACGAGTCAATATAAAAAAATCGGTTCAATAAAACCGCATTCGCGTAACAAAATTTGTTTATTAATAAAGCCCGGGTCAGCGGAATAGTTTCATACACCGCGCTCCAAGAATTTCATACAGAAAGTTCCAATAGTTTTAATAATGAAAACTCATTTTTCCCCTTTTTTTACATTTATCACTTTTGATTAAATTAGTTATGGATTGCATAAGAGTCCATTAACAATCCCTGAAATACAAAAAATTAAGTTATGTGGTTTTCATTGGTTATCACTGTTGATTCTGAATTACAGGGGTTACGATGATTTTTGGTAAATCATCATTGTTTTGGGCAAGTAAGATTCTGTTTTGTCATGATTATAATGGTTTACACTGATAACAATTTCATAAGGAACTTGTTGAACTGAACATGGGACAAAGTATTAAAATGATCTAACAAATAATCATCAATCTAGGTCAGTCTGGACCTGTTTCTGTTTTTGTGAAATTGAAGTCCAATAACGAAAATAATAAAAAAAACTGACATCTACTCTGACAGATGTCTTATGTATTTAACATTAGACATCTGTCATACTTCTGACGAAGATAAAATGTCAATAAAATTTTATTGCATTTAATTATTAATTTCACAAACATTTATTTACAATTAACAAATCCATTAAGTTCAGTCATAATCATTATGATGAAAGGAATTATACAAGGTATGTTCTAAATTTAGAGTCATCAAATTGTAAATTAATTTCATTCTAAATTTAGAGATTCCTCTTATTTCCTTAAGGAAACGATTATCAGCAACGCCAAAAGTTTCACAATTTCAAAATCGAAACATTTCGTGATCATTTTAATCATAAATTTGAAGATTCCGAGGCATGATTATATAACAGTCTCTGGAGGTTATCTAACAAGTGTTGAATCTGGTTTAATTCGATTTTTGTTGTAGACACCTTGTTTGAAGCTTTATCCTTTAAGTTTAAAGTTATTAATTGAACTGAATATTTTATTTTAATTATTATTTTTTTACAAAAACATGCAAGACTTTTCAAACAAAAGAACATGTGGGGCAACCATTATATGGAAAACCATATGGACAAGGCATTTTTTGTTTTCCAATATTTTGAATGAACTTCAGGAAAAGCGGAGGGGTATGATTGACTCTTACCGACTGAAACCACCGCCATTCTTCATTCTTCTCTTTTACCAAGGAACAAAGAAACGCGATGCAAAGTATTGTGATCCCCGTTAGTTCAGACTTTGGTAGCAAATATTTTTGCTCCACTTTGCACATACCCAGTTAACTACTCGCCCATAACAATCGCAGCAACTGGCGTCTTCTTAAAAAAAAAACATCGAATTTTCAAAATTTAAAAACACAGGCAAACATATGATATGTACCTAAACCTCATAGTTATTATCTTAATATATATAAATCTCGTGTCACAATGTTTGTCCTCAATGGACTCCTAAACTACTTAACCGATTATAACAAAATTCGCACACCATGTGCAGTTCGATCCAACTTGAGGGATAGGATAGTTTAAATCTCAAGTTATAGTCGCAATTTCTTCTAACCACGCGGACGAAGTCGCGGGCAACAGCTAGTTTGAATATAAATTTCTTTATCCATTTCAATACTTTAAAGAACGAATACTCTTTACTGTGGCAGTACTATCCTGGCTAGTACTATTTGCTTTTCTGATTGCGTCACGTCCAGAGCTAGCCCACTCATATCCAGCTTCCCTTCCTAATGTAATAGCGAATGAAAGGTCTTCCGTTTAGCAGAACGCGTGCAACGGACGTAATATATACGGGTATTGTGTAGAGATCTTTATTCAAATGTACGGAAAGAATAGAATGGAGGATTATTGTAAAATATTAAATTTTGGGTTTCTTTCTCAATTTCGTTCGTCATACGCTTAGCAATGTAAATTAAATCTAAATCAAATATGTGCTAAATTTTACTTAACTACCTACGAAACCTACTAACTCTACGAAATTTTATGTTAAGTTCCACATAATAGTTGACAAGGTTAGCCTATTTTTCTATTCGCCGTCTATTCTAATCATAGTTGCGATATGTAAAAAAATGTATGATTGAAAAACTCAAATTAGTAACTACCTTAACTTGCGTTTGCATATGCAGCCACGTCCAAACAAATTCGTTCAGAGAAACATCGTTCGTATAAAGGTTATAAAATAACACCATATTATTATTACACAATTGAACGGATGGGAAACGAACGTTTTACCCATCTAAGCTATGGTTTTAATACCCATAACATTAAAACATATCACTTTTTTCCTCATATACACACAGTAGAATATTGTGTTTCCAAAAATACGGTATTCGTATACACATTTTAACGATTATATAAGCAAGCTCGCTTACATTACATTTGTTATGGTATGCGGTGCGAATTGCGTTGTTGAACTTTAAACGTAACTCAGATGACGTCATTAATATTTTTGTCAACATAAAGTGTTGATGATATTACGCTGTGTGTGTAGTCTTTTATTTTCGATGAATAGGATGGAGAAAAAGAACCCTTTGAAGGGAAGTGGGAGACTTTGTAGATGTTGACTGCTTTGATTGGAACTAAAATATAAATTAAACATGAATAAGTGGACTAGGATATCAATTTGCTAAATTATGTGAGAAGTAAATAAAGTAAATTTAAACCTTTATTATAGTATTTATTACGTATTTATCGGGATAGCCCGACTAGTTTTAGACGAAAGCGGGGTTCTTAATCGCGGGATCGTAAGACGAACTGGACTAGATATGATATGTGTGTTGAACTATTAAAATACAGTTTATTACTGTACACTACTGCGTTACATTTTCCTTCATTCACATGAGAACGTAAACGCGAAGTGTTGATAAAAAACAAACATTCATGTTTTAAAATAGATCTCGACACGTCACTAAAAATGTTTACTCAAACAACTTACTATTTCATAAAATATTTATCACTTTAAATAATCCGTAAAGCAAACCAATTTTAGAATGCTCTTTATAACTTCAGCTAAAAGCACTTAACAGTTTTTCGAACTTTATTAAGTTATCAAATTCTATTAAAATCAGTTATAAATTAAAAGAGGCACAGAGCCTCCGATGAAATGCCAAAGCAAGGGTCAAGTGGACTTTGAAAATGTGTCTTTTTAATTTAAATTATAAATATTATTGTATTTTGAAATTAAAGGGTGCCTATTTTTCCAATTATCATTAAACATATTTTGTAATCTACTAACTAGGCTACGCAGGATCTTATCTCGTAAACTAATGAAGATTAAAAAGGACTTTATCTATATGAAAAGTGTTAGGGCAATAACTAGTAGGTATTAATAACTATTAGGGCAAATTTCTTACGCATAAATAAATAAAAACCTCTTTCACTATATGTATAATTTCAGGTATAATTTTTAAGGTGCCTTAGCACATAAACAATAAGTTTCAGTAACGAAGACTGATTCATTACAAAAAGATATTCGCGATTCCAAATTTTGATCCATAAAACCAAACTATAGCAAAATTTTCATTCAGGAAAACAGAGAGTTGAATGAACAACCGCGCATGTAACCCTGAGTATTATATTGTGTGTGTATTGAGCTATCGTGTGTCCGACTCGGGAGCAAAACAATATGTTTTTCAAACATATGTGCACCATTCATCACTGACTTCAAAGGAGAGGTCGTGAGAAAATCGACACATTCGTCCTAAGAAAAGCAATAGTTTCGGCCACCCATTGAATGTATAACAGTGTCGACTATTCGTCTCTCCTTTTGAAACTAAGATTGACATATTGTATCCAAGAATTTATGTGACGATCAACTAGTGTTAAGAAATTCGTTTACTTACACGTTGCCATAAGCATACAAGTGTAATCGAAATATTTAAACTCTAGGTCAATGACTTTTGTAGCTTAATTGGTTAAGAGAATGTTGCGTTTTCAATTGAAATATTTACGTAATCATAAAAAGTTATTACCATCCATAATTGTGTTACGTAAGCAGTTTACAGGGAATCCATTAAATGCTTGAGATCAAACAGAATTCCGTATCTAAAGTAAGCAGAATTTTATAACATCTTATCTTATTAAAATGTTTCTGTTAACGCGTTTTTCACCAAATAAAAACGGTATTTTTAAACACCTTTTTCTTCTTAGTAGATTAATAATATGGCTGGTTTAATTTTTTTTTGTAATTTTTCCACAGGTTATCAAACTTACATCAAGACCGCTGCGAAACGAATTAAATTTTGTGAATAATAATTCCTCCGTAAAAATTGTTGGCGATGACAGCCACCGATGCCTTTAGCCATGAGTCGTAGGTTGGAGTCCAGGGACCTGACCTGGCCTGTTGGTCTAGCGGTTAGGGACCCTAACTGCTATACTGGAGGTCGTGAGCCCCACCCAGGACAATTGTTTTGTGTGATGAGCAGGATCCTTTTTTTTGTGTCTGGGTGTAATTTGTCCGTATTATGTTTATTAGTCATCTGGTATTCACAATAAAAGCATTGCTTAGCTTGACTAAGAGACGGCGTGATGAGATTTCCTATATATCGAATTGCAAACGACCAAAGTTTGTTAAAGGATTATAAATTTTAGGAATTTAAGCTATTGAATTTTACCATTTACTAGTACCGATCTATTAAATCATAGAGAAAAACAACAAACTACGTGTGACGACATCTTCCTCCTACAGAGGCAAATTTTACCTAAGAACCCATTGTAAGCCTGCTTATCCAGTTTATTTTTAGGAAATGCAGAAGATTGATTACACCTGTTCATACAGACACACCTTCCACAAATAGAAAACCCATACCCAATACACTCGCTTCGTAGATTCCTTTATACGAAATAATATTTTATTCCGCGAAAAATGAATACTAAAATAGGACTCCCAATGGAAATTTTATATTGATCTTATCTTGTTCTTTCATAAATTAATATTATATAAAATTCCTTTTCTAGTTTACAGAATGACTGATTTATGGCCGACATTGCGACTTTTTTTTAAGGAATATTCTTCATCTGAAATTTGATAATTTCCCTTCGTTTACGAGGTACGGTAATGAAATTCGGAGTCTAATAGAAATCTTATTGATGCGAATGAGATGTCGGGATACAAACTGAACCGGACGGAGGAGATAAATATTTATTGATTATTTCTATTACGGAGGACGGAGAGACAAAAGAAAGGGATTTCTATGCAAAAGACTGTCTGTTCTGAATCAATGGCACGTTTTATCGCGTCGTAGACATTGCCAAGGAGATCTCTGATGTAGATAGTTAAAGTACTCGATTTACATACTAATACCACGATAACGTTCGCTATTCATTCTTTTGTAGTCATCACGGGCTTAATTGCAGTGTCGGTTATTTTAGGACCTCGTGCTAATGTTCCTGAACAGACCCAGTCTTTTTGAGATCATCACGGATTTATTCAGTGTAAGGTGATTCTCTTGATTATCGTCGTGATAATGGAATGCTAATCGTAAATTGACTTCTAATTATGTTTGAACCTGACGCTTAAATTATTAGATTGTTATGGGAGCTAATTACTTTCGTGTACATATTTTTATATTGTTTTATATTTAAAATCAGGTATATTATTACATTTTTGGAAGAGAAACGCCGTTCCACGCCATGTAGGTAGGTTATTAAACTACATTAATATTATTTAACATGGTGGGTGATGCAAAACCAACTGGACTCTACATTTTTATAAAAGAAAATAAATAAACCTCAATTCACTACCAAAAACCAAAATTACAGTGACATTGAAATTATTAATTAGATTTGCTAATGAAGCTACATTAAATCCTAATTAATTATTCCCTTTTACTTGATTGATAGCAAGACCAGTAAAATAATTTGAAACTTTATTTAAAAACTTTGTAATATAAAAGTTTTGGTTAATTAGTTATTATGAATCAGTTTTGAAGTTTTACAAGATGGCTGATGGTTTATTCAATTGAAATAACAAGATATAAAAAATCAACGCTTGTTATGGTCACAATTTTTTTGGTTTTCTTTATCACATCTGCATGAAACTTTCCCTTTTTTATAATTTTATTTGCGGGTCATTAAATAAGTAATACAGAGTACATGATTTCATTGTTTTATGTGACAACCTTTACCAACATGTCTTTGTAGAACAATATAAAACCGCTTCTAAAATATTCTGTATTTAAGTTGCGTAGGATGTTCTGATATTATTAATGTAAAGTAGGATGAACCAATTCTATTCTAGGATAACAATAAATAATTTAGGAGTGTATTAATTATCAAAATTATAACATTCTTTGTGTTTTTTGTAACTAGATTTTCTTACAGTTTGGCCCACGTCGATGTTGGTTGTAGCGTCACAAATCACAATCTCATTTAACGTACTTATCAAAAGCGTATGAGTTAATACAAGGCAGCAGCTAACTACTTTTCAAATTTCACTGAAATTGGCCAAGTTTAGTAAATTAAATTTAATTTAATAATATAAGCTTATCGTTGGTTCTGTATAATAATGAGGATGTCCATTACTGTCGTATCTAATCTAATTCAATTGGTGTAAGATGAGAGCCCAATTTGCTCGATATCTCGAGTATTCCTTACATTGACTTCCTCGCTCATTGTATATACTCTTTAAAGTTGAGTGGATGATTCTTTTATTATCCAAAATACCCTTGATTCAAATGGCCTTTTCCAGACTCTTGTCACAAAAGAACGAGGGCATTCGAAAAGCAAATAAAACGTGCTCCCTCTATACGAATTGTGATTAACATAATGTTTTTTGCTTAGAAGCGCGTTTTCGATAAAAAAGGTATATTTGATATAATTTAGAATTGACGTTTACCTTTTTTCGTGTATGATTTTTTATGATAATCATCACCAATTTTTAGGTATTGTCAGTCGGTATTTTTTTTGGGAAAATTGCCTATACTTTCCTTTTGGATTGTTATAGGCCAATAATATTCCGAGTTCTTTTAGTGTCGTAAACTGGTCAAGTGCAAGTCCCAATCGTTACATTGAGGCCAAAGAAAACCCAATTGTAAAACCGTACTAATTTTAACTCACTTCATCTCGTCTCTAATTTTGTTTGTTTAAACGGTAATATAAAAAAAACCATGTGTAAAAATTGTCATTGTACACGACATACATATCATCATCATCGTCAGCTGTTTCAGTCCAAAGTTTGACAAAAGCCTTTCTCACGGCACGCCACTGAGTTCGATCTTTGACTCACCTTCTCCAATCCCTGCCTTTTGCCTTACAAACATCATAGTACGGCAAGTGCGTTAAAGAAAACGTATTTAAAAAATTAAACATCAAATGAAACATACCGACAAAGAACATGAATCAAACATTTAACTTGTACTTCTGTTTGAGTTAATCTCTCGAGTTGATTGTAATTAAATTTCGTTTCGCAGCAAACGTGAGTCTAACAACGTTATGAAGCGAGCATGTTGCTTAGTTAGAACCGTTTGTACTTCCTCAACCAAATCAGGATTGAGGCCTACTGTGCAAGTACTTAAAGAGGAATTTTAACTAGCATTATATATGGCCTTACAAAGGAATGATAGTAAAGAGTTGATGAGTCAAACAAACTTAAAAATAAATTAATAACAAGCGCCGAAAATCAGTGGTAGGTGTTATTTTATAAGCCTTAAGAGAAGGAGAATTTAAATTCCCTTAAAGATTAAAGCCATGAAGAAATTATTATGTTTGTATAAAAGGTTAAAAGATAAACACGAAGTATTTATAAAAGGAAACGTACTAAGAATATAAGACAAAAATCCCCTCAGGTAAACACCTCATTAATCTCTCACGTTGCTTGATATTGTTCGTCCATTGTTTCCGTACAAGGCTGCGCCTGTATTAGTACAGACGATGGATCCCTAAGCCAGGGTACCGCGGAACCCCGCTTGTTCACTTGAACATTCATCACTGTCAACCGGCTAAACAGATAACTAACAAAGTGATGTATGGAGTGAATTCACTGTGAAACGAGCCTGGACCAAATTGACGTGAGCACTGAAAATAACATTCAAATTTTAAAAATTCCCAACTTTGTGTTCGACGCAGTGCATCGGAAAACGAGCCGAAATATTCCGAGCAAACTGGTGTAGGGAAAAGTGGATTAGGGTAGGCGAAAGTGAGGTTATTTGACTGGCTTTGACACTGTTTGTGCATCACTAGTGCTGACCATAGAAGACTAAATATCATCTAAATTTTCCACAGCAAATTCTACGGTACAACTAAAAGCATTATATTCAGACACATTCACACTCATTACGAATGATTTATAATGAGATACTCGAAGTTTCATTACACGTTGAATAGGTGGGGTGAATGAACTTGTCTCATTAATTTGAATGGATTGGATATAACCTCAAATTACTGGAATACCGGCTCTTTATTAGATTTTCCATTAGCCGCCTGATTAGAGTTTCGACGAGAGCCATTGTTTTAACATGCGTGATTGTATTTATTTAACTTAATTTGACCTTTAATTTGTTTCAGTAGTATTGATTTTGAGGCTGACTGATTGTCATACATTAAAATTTCACAAAGAGATTCCATTTATACCTTGGTTTTCTGCCAGTTAGAATACTGTCAACCACACCTGAAAGTGTTCCAATATCGTGTGTTTGGCTTCTAGTAGATACCTACCGAACAGAGTCGACTTTCCTTTGGAGACAAACTCCAGAAACGGGGACGATCTCGGTATAAACATGTGCAAGATTTTCAAGACATACAGCGATTGTAACTTTGATTAAATTAGAAAATGATTGCTTTTAAAGCTTGAAGTTAAAAAAAATAACGTTCAATTTATTTTGATTTCATTTCATGCATAAGACTGTATTCATTATTGCGTCTCTGAAATAATTAACTAGACTTTTATTATAATTGTTCATTTGTAGATTTCTGTCATATAATTTTGTTAAGTTACATCTGTAAAGTTAAAAACTAAATTAATAAAAATATAACTCAATGTTAATTAAAACAAGTGATTAAAGTAAAGCATAAACTCAAAATTGTCATCCACAACTTAGCCAATTAAACAAAGCAAAATATTATACCCCTAAAACCCAAAATTAATTCTTATACTAAACGGCAAAAGACGCGATAAAGATTATAGTTTACAATTCCAACGTTAGCCCGAATGTCGTACTAATAATAGCATGTGTTTATTACCCCTGCTAGTACCTTCGACCCCTGTCACGGGGCATTTGCCGAGTCTATAACAAGGGTGCAACCCTAAGTAGATCTAGCTTATATAATTTCTGCGTAAAGTATACAGACATATTATAATGATGTGTATATTTGATCAAGTTATTGTTTTGCTCACAGTACAATATAGTCCGGTTTGTTATTTAGATGTTTAGAGGGAAATTTATTTCAGCCAATGTGTTACACTCAAGATTACTTTGAACATTTGTTTGAAGCAATTATATATAATAGTATCATAACTAAAACGATTTAGAAATCTTCGTTGACCCATGTAACTAGTAAGAATGACTAGCATACGTTTTTTACAAGCCTTGGCGTAAACGTACTTTATTATGTCTCAAACAAACAATAATGTTTCGCCAAGGCTTGTAAAGTGACTGTACGGAAGTATTTCTTCCTCGACAGGGAAGGATATTTTTTAAATTTAAAAGCACACGACTCCCGGTTTATCGAGTTAACCCTCGTCCCTCAGAAAGTTCACAAATATTTAAATCATATGCTCATTTACACCGAGAGTCGCAACAAGCATGGATCATACAATTGCTTACCCTACGCGGGCATCGAACCCGCGACAAGTTGTGATCTATACCACTCAGCCGTGAATAACTAGTATACATATTTGAATAGACATCTAAAATAATGATCTAATTGGCTTGTAGGATAAAAAAAAGATAGAGAATGATCCAACATAGTATATTATTTAAAGAATCCTGTTTGCCGTTCACAAGAAATACCAAAACCTACGAAACGTTACTGAAACCGAATATGTCACGTATAAAATTTGTATACCGTAACGTCTCGACCCTATTATGAGGCGTATCATCGGTTGCCGATGTATTATAGCTAACAAGGACCTATTCCCAGATCCCTGACTTTGCAATATCTTGACTGGAAAGAAACATATCCAAAAACAACGAAATCTTTAAAAACGTATTGGTTTCAAACCGTCTTTTTTTGTGGTGTTATAATTTGTAGAAGATAATCTATACTAATATATAAAGCTGAAGAGTTTGTTTGTTTGATAGCGCTAATTTCAGGAACTACTGGTTTAAACTGAAAATTCTTTTTGAAAAAAAAATGGACCATTAATCGAGGAAGGTTTTAAGCTATATACCATCAAGCTGCGACTAATAGGAGCGAAGATACAATGGAAAATGTGGTAAAAACGGGGCAGGTATAAATCATAACTTATATCTACTAACCACGCGGACGCTATCCACAGGAGTTTCACCTGAAAATTGTGTAGATTTTGCAACTCCTATAAGCTATTTTAATATCGACACAGAATCGTTTTGTCTGACAAAGACTTTTTCCAAAAAAAAAAAATTGTTTTGAAGTTCCTGAAACTGTACTGTTTAAATAGCTTTGCCCAAACTTATCCTAATCAAATCACAAGCATTAAATCATCTGAAGTTGCAATATTTCATCGATGTGACGGAAAGATATTGGATTTAATCATCCAAGTTATGAATAGCTGAATAAACAGCGACGCCATTACAAAATTGGAATACTGTCATGATAAGACCGTGCTAATAAAAAAAATCGAATGTCTTATGTTTTTCCCAGATCGAATTAAAATTTAATATCAGGATTCAAAACGTCGAATCTGGGAAAAATATAATGCGCTCGCTTCAAAATAATTTTAGCTTTTAACATTACTAAGTCGTAAAGTATAAAGTATTGCCTAAAAGTGTGATAATTTTAACGTTTTCTTAAATATGACAAAGTGTATTTACGTGTTCGAGTATTTAAATCTAGCTCTGAATAGAAAGTCCCTCGTCGACTTTTCAATTTATTTGTGACAGGACTCTTGTGGAACATAAAGAATGGAATTATTTGGGAGGTTTAATGGGAGGGGGTGAGGTAATGTTGTGACGGATATTATTCACGCTCGAAGCGTCGGCGATCGCGCCACCATCTGTTGCCGTTAGAAATTTGAATCGGGGGCATTTTATTAAATAGCCCACCCATTGTTCCTTTGATTTCGCTTCAAATTGAAAGACTTGCTTCGATTTATACGTGCGTCTTAAATTTGCAGCCACTTACCCTTAAGCAAAGTTGTTCGGACCAGTTCGACGGAAATTAAACTGTTCCGCTTGATATATTTTATGAGGCATTATATTATCCGCCAAAACTGATTTACTTACAACTTTTCAAGAACTGGATTTAGTCTCGCACAATTTATATTTTGGTGTCTGGTAAACAAGTTTACGTCAAGTCACCTTATTAATGGACTATTTTCGGAATATGTTTGAATTGTCGATGAAGGTATGGTGGCGTTGCGGTTCTAGCATGGATTTACGTTCACGAGGTGCAGGTTCGATCCCAAATTAGGCAAAGCACTAATGTCACCCTTTTAAAAGTAGCATGTAGTTTCTTAATTATTTTCAGACACCTCTGAGAAACTGAGAAGGAAAACACCGTGAGCAAACCTGAACTTTATTTATTTGTTATAAACCTCTCAATAACAGCCCGCTTCAATCTCACACCGTAACAACGTACAACTTGCTACTCTAAAAAACAGTCTAAGAACCTCGAATAATCTATCTAGATTACAAATTTAATATCCGTCTAGCCGTAACGCTTAAATTGAATAATTTCAGCATCCATCAAAAAAAGTGACGCATATTACATTGTTCCAGCTGCTTCTTACTCCTGAAGTATTCTCGAGTTGCGTTATTGTAACGGTTTTTCCTGGACCGTAATAAAACGTTTCACATGTCAGCCGCAGTCGCGGTGACCGCGTGCGGTCGGCGTGAAGCTAAATTGATGGGTCTCTCCATCGCCAATGTAATGGTCCTTCAAAACGAACGACCTCTGGCCAGTAAGTGAAATTCACGTTTGATTAACTTTTACTCAAGGGCAGTGTTTTAGAGAAAGTGCTACGAATTCGCCATTGTTACATTGGAAAACTTTTTCTGCTCACTTCACTTTTTTTGGCAAGTCGAAAGTTCATTGTGCACCACTTAGGATTCGAAGTGCATTATGCGAACAAACAACGCCTTTCTAAATCGCAAGAAAAGTTTTGAAATAAAATAAATTCGATACTCGAATGGCTGGGAAAGGTAAAGTAGAGCTGATGGTGAAAACCTTTTAGGGTAAAAGTATCTTAAGGTATTTCTGAAACTCTTTCTCAGTAATATATTGCATTTACATTTTATTAAATTAATTTCGAAGCACGAAGCTGGGAGCTGCAATATTCATTAAAAATATGTAAACCTGCAGAAGAGTAAGGCCAAGATTTTCTAATGTAGTAATAATACTGAGTCATCTTTAATGTCGTCGTGTAATAACGTCTGATGACCCTGCCATATTCTGGTCCGTCGTTAGACGCGATAAAGAGATCGCATCAAAGTGACGAGTTACGTTGGCCCATGCTAAGGGCCACCTTTCGCAGCTTATTCGATTAAGTATCATTCTATTAAGGGAACGCTCAGCAGTAAAACTTAATTCAAATGGTAATTTAGACTGTAAATCAAAGATTATCCGACGAAATTTACGCTCAATATGCGTATCAGCATAAACCACTTTATGAGTTAAGGTGATACTAAATGCTGGCTTTAAAATAAAAGTACTGACAAATAAAACGCTTTACTGAATGGTCTATAGCAAATTAAATATGCAAGTGTAAAAGCAAAGAGGGTACAGGTGGGATAGCTCGTAAATAGAAGTTGAGCCTCAACGAGCTTTTCAAATTTATGCACAAACATTTATCGCACGCTTTTGGCGAATGCAAACAGCACAAGCATACATCTAGGGAGCACTTTTTAAACACGGATGAAATATTGCGATGATGTGATAAGATACTGAAAGTATATTATTCGTTGGCTTAACAAAATGTTTTGAAGGGCTTTCAATTAGTTTAACAAAGCATATTTTTGAGTAAGTGAGCTTACGTGTAATTTGTTACTAGTATGTAAATTTATTTTATAGTATCTTTTTCCGGGGCTTTGGCCAAGTGAAACTTGATCATAGCAAAATTTTGACATTATTAAAATTGTTTAAGTTCTTAAAGTAAGTCACGCACTTTATTTCATTGATAGTGGGTATTCTGATCACGGGCAAAACAAAACCTGTTGCAGAGCTATTTAACTTCAATAAAAATTTCAGCCATTGTTTCAGCATGGATACTTAATTTAACTTAACAAAAATTACAAGCTCTAAGTCCTTCATTCAGTGGATATAGGGTGGCTCAAAAAGCGAACATCGACCGTTAACTAGTTTAACTCTTAGCTGCTACTTTATTGAACTACTGTATGGCAGAAATTAAAACTTAAAAAGTCCTTGTACGTTGTGACTCTTCTAACGTTCTGCTATTTTTTATATACCGTACTTTCAAATGTTCAAATTCTAGGCCAACAACAATGCATTGAACTTTGCACCAAACGACATTTTTGAAACAAATTCTATTTCGATGACACATCGGAATACCAATATAAATTCAGTTAACACGATTCAGCGAGTCGTATTCACGGGAAATTAGGGCTCAGTTGCAGTAAAACACTTTCAATGAAACCAATAACTGCTTGTGTAGATGTGAATGCTGGATAAACAGATTATTAGTACTTTCTGGACACGAAAACGTATAATAAGTACATTAAACATCGGTTGGGTAACCGGATCTATACTTCAGAGTCCAATAACAATGGACTGAGGAATTTATAAAAGCTATTGTGAAGAAATGCTCTAGTTTACGAACCATGAACCCTTTTGGTTTTTCTTTCTTTGCTTTATGACTTGTCGCATAAGGCTTTTAGCTGGTTTGAGAAATGTGTGGTTACTATGTTCACTGTACAATTAATAAGTCCCAAAATTAATTGGAAACAACATACAATAAATAAATCGAAATAGCCCCATTATTTAGAAAAAAAAAACGATAACAAAATTATCGTTTTTTTTCTAAATAATGGGGCTATTTCGGTAACTTACAGGAAAACACATAGAGTCATACCCATAATTAAGTAATGGCATATTTAAGTTCTTTTATTAAGTCTGTCACAAATACTTAAAAAAAAGTGCAGTCTAATGTATAATTTAATACCATGATCTGACGGAATGAAACCTTACACAATTCCAAGCATTGACAGTTTTAGTATACAATAATAAAATTATGTTGCCAAGTACAATATTACCTTCAACTTAGAACAACACCATAATTGACCTGTCCGTTCTAGTTCGGTAGAGCACGGAAAGTAAATAGATACTACCTTAATAAATTGTTTGGAAGACAGAACGATAAGTAACTCCGAGCAGTAGAGTAGGTATTATATCGGCTATTAATATGAAGAACAAATTCCAAGTCTATTAAGTTCAAAAGATTTTGATGAAAGGTAAAAAGTGAAGGCTCTAAAAGGATTCATCATTTTATAAGCTTTGTGACAGTTAGATTAAAATCGTATTTATGAAAATCATGTTCACGCCTTCTCACTCAAGGGAGAAAATGAGAAGTGTCAGAACGAGTGCTAACAAACCGCCGTGCTAGGTCATCCGCGTTTTTATGTCCTACACCAACACCAATCGCTAGCTTCCACCGGCAAATGATGGTGAGCTAACCAATCTGTAAGATACCAACTCTACTAAAACTCAATATACTAATTCTAAATATGACAATAATATAAAACATTCAGCAACTTTTACGTAAATAATACTTAACTTGAAACTGTCAGACAATAAATACTTAGTCAATACACGTGTTTATGATATACTGTTTAAAATAACACCCAAGATACCGATAGCTACCGCTTTAACCACTAAGATATAAAGGTCTTTCTTATTTCATTTTCTATCTTCTTAGGGAGTCTTAATAATTTTGTTAAGAAACCCTAATTTTAGCTCACGACATTTTCGGGTACATTTGATATTCTCTCTATTTCTCCTTATTAAACTTATCTTGTGTTACTTTGTTACAATTTATTCAACAAATATATCGCTTCAATCTAACATTATTCAAGTTGTTTATATTCATTTCTGTCAACCACAAAAAGTTTTAGAAACGTGATTTATTACCAACGCTACATTTTACTTGAAATTAAATTTATATTTTTACATTTTATTGCTTGTCGTCTTTATATAGAAAACGCATTTTAATAACTTGCATGTTATTAAACTCGCAAGAAAGTACTGTAATAAAAAATGTATGTCACGACAAATTATTACCACCAAGAAAACGCAGTCGGCGCTGCTACGGTGCTACGTCGTAGCATGCCTACGAATATCGTAGTAGCGGAGAAACTTTTACATTAAGGCGCCTCAAAACTTTACTAAGTGATATAGCTAGTTTTAGTTATTTCTACTAGTAAATAAAACGTGTCTTGCTCTGTCCGTTACTATTAATTTCAGCTAATACCCCTCAAAGCGCGCAATACTAATGAAATCCGGAAAGCACACAAAGATATAATATTTTATAAATCCCTTAGCGCGAAGTCAGCGAGAGCAATGAATTCACCCGTGTTCGCCTTCTGTTACAGATTAGAGCCTGATACGGTTGGCAACCGATAGGAGCACGGACGTAATAAAGCTTTGAACTTATCAACCTTTAGGTATATCGGAAAAATGTTCGATAAAATAAAGTGCTAGATGCAATTTTCCTTGTAACTCGATGATAAACGTTGTTTTCAAAAGATATTAAATTGAAATTGCACTTTTATTTTTCGGTCGTGTTTTATAGGAAGCCATTTATTGTAATGACATTCATGGTCTGTTAATAAGTGAGGATAGTAATAGTGAATTTTACAAGTAATTGTCATAATGTACGAAATGTTTAACAATGGAATCGAAGAGGTACTTTTTTTCAGTGTTTATCTGAGTTTGTACCAGATTTTCCAAAGAATTGTTTGTCACCAAAAGTGTAATAAATACAAAACTTAACAAATTTACCGGAAATGAAAGCAAAAAGATATAGTGCATGTTTCACCTTAATTCACGATTTAAAGTCTCGCTACCAAATAAATGTAACATCGTCCTATTTTTTATTATGTGTACGAAATTATATTATTAGATATATTATATTCTATACGAAGATTTAAAAATAAATTAATAGAGAATTCATGTTGTGAAAGTTGTTATATATGCATATATTATATAAGATAGTATATAGTCAAGTGAAGGTATTTTGATATCACTTCAAACACAAAAAAATCCACTTCAATTAAAATGTGAAAGGATCGATATTTTTGTCCGTTACAATGTCGTAGTAATATTGTTTATAGGTTCAAGTTTGTTTTGCATCAAGCGATCATCCGCTTATTAGATTGGGTTTCACAAGCTGTTGTTTGCCTGTTTTTTTAACGATTTACGTAAAATTGGATAGCCAAAGTTATTTTTCATCCGATTTTATACAAAATCGATTAAAGTGGAAAGCTACTAGATAGGATAACGGTTTTAGCAATTGGAATAAAAACATATTATATGAGAAATTTATTTTGGCGGATTGTATTTTTGATAACTTGCTTTTTCAAATTATAGCTTGTTTAGGAAATAAGAATTTAGAATCATAAACCTTATCCAGTTGTTCACAGCTAGCAAATATTTCTCTTTGTTAATGATATTCCCCTCTATCTCTTACCCTTCACATCCGTCCTATTTCTGCTATCGCAGGTCCAATACCGTACTCTAAGATAGGAGTTCCTTCGCGTACCCAGATGTCGAGATCCCAGTGTTAGCTATAATAAATCCATTTTCTCGTGTTAACTACAAAGTACCCCTTATTGCTTCTAACCTTAACTTTTCTATAAACACCGAATTTCATATAGAATATAGATAATCAAATAATACTAGAGAAATCTACTATAATAACATACGATCACATATTTATATTTTTCCTTTCCTCTCTTCAAGCCATCTCAAGATTGTTATGCATCACCAAACAAATGGAAGTTCCCATTTACAACAAAGAGGAATACATTCATCATTACCACGCGGAAAAAACACATCGATATTTATATCATATCAACCGGAAAAAACATAAACATACATCGAAACAATCACTCTCTTGTATTGATTGTATGCAACGATAAACAATATAATGTGACAGAGACTGAAAGACGAAGTGGTCTTTTGTTTTCTTTTTAAGATTCACCTCCACTCTCAAAGAGCCTTTTGTTGGCTGACAATATAAAGCACTTCAGTCATTGATTGCACACCACCTACAAGCAACTAGGTAAGCTAAAAACAGGAAGCTTGACAGACAATATTTTCTTATAGTGGTCAGTGAGCAGAAACTTCGCTACATCTCGCAAATTAATTTCTTAAATTCCGAAAGACCACAGAATGGTGATAAAAAAATAAATGTCAGACGATCTATTAAATAATTTATATCTAACATTTACTTTATAAATTACTAGCTGTTGCCCGCGACTTCGTCTGCGTGGTTAGAAGATATAAGTTATGACTTTTTCTTCGCTCCTATTGGTCGCAGCGTGATGATATATAGCCTAAAACCTCTCTCGATGAATGGTCTATTCAACACAAAAATATTTTTTCAATTTGAACCAGTAGTTCCTGAGATTAGCGCGATCAAACAAACAAACAAACAAACTCTTCAGCTTTATATATTAGTATAAGTATATTAGTATATAGATGCCAACGATATCTTCGCTACGTTTCATCGATTTTTAATTTCTCGCGCGGAGATTTTAATATTACGATAACTCATTACCTATTCACTTTTTTGGTGTAGTGTAAAAGGCAATTTTGTTTTATATTACATGTATAATATTTATTTGGATAAGGATTAATACTGAGTTGTTAAAAATAGGTTCGTAAATAATCCATAATTTTACTGTATTAAGAAAACACATAAAAATGGTTATTGTGGGTTATCCTTGGAAGATAGACATATACCACCGTGGACTTTTTTGTAGATTTATTAAAGAGGTACAAACCCGCCATACATAGTTTTGTTGTAACTCAAAAGGTTTTGGCAGCGTTCTCGAGGAAAGCTCTCGAATGGCTTAATTTTTTCCGACATGTTTAACTAATATCGTTGTAATATTGTCAGTTTACACAAAACCTAAACTTATTATACACTAAAACCTTCCTCAAGAATTGCTCTATCTATTGTTGAAAACCGCATCAAAATCCGTTGCGTAGTTTTAAAGATTTAAGCGTTCATAGGGACATACAACATGACACATGACAGAAAAAGCGACTTTGTTTTATACTATGTAGTGATAACGTTTCAATATTGAAAATCGTTTATCCAAGTGTTGTTGTTATCTCATTTGGTAATATTTAGTGGAATTCTATTTTTGACTAGGTTTACTAGGAATTTTAGTTCCGCGAAAGCCTAATGAAAGCTACACAAACTTCTTGGAAAGATAAAAATTCATCAAAGAGATTACGCGAACGTCGATTGATATCGAAACGGGATTTTATTTTTACGAAGAAATTTTACTGAAAACGACTATTTAACCCTGTATCTGTTTCACATTACATTACTGCTATAGTAACGAGCATTTGTGATATAACTGTGTACACACAGCATTGTACACTACATTGAATATCTTGGGACCAAATCGGCAGCGCTGTTAGATTTATTATCAACACGCATGGCCGAGTTCCGTTGCCGTTTCTCTCAGGGGTCTATTTTACAACATGGCCGAACATAATATTCGTTACTGCTAGTTAAATACAAGGCTTATGTTTGATTAAATAAATGTGGTTAGCATTTTTGTACGCGGAAGAAACGTGAAGTATTATGAGAATCATAATATGTTGTTGTCACGCAACTCATATAACAATTTCTTCTTCCTTTTTCATTCATAAATACGGAGGTTTATTATTGTTTGCATTATTTTTATCAACTGAGCTGAAAATAAATATTATAGGTTGAATTTTAAGTTACTGCCTTAAGAAACAAAAACATATTTGTCAGAAATACAATTTCAACCTTTGATAATTTTGACTGTTGAAATCAATATCACCAACAAAATCTAATTCAAATGTAAAACGAAATATTCATAACAAACATTAAAACAAACAGCCATGCATTGTCAGGGAAACCGGGACGAAATCCAAAAAAAACACTGCCTGCCCCAGAACTGAATCTTACTAAGAGCTGAACCAAATGTAACAGAACTTATCCGTGTCAAGATAGTGGCCTACTTATATCGGCACCCAACTTTTACATCACCATTATTCTGAACAAAGTGCCTATACTAAAACTGTGGATATGGAATTTCGGATACAGATTTAAAATTGTTAGTATTTTATATTTAATATATCGCTCAGCAGGATATCTGTCATTTTATATCAATGGATAATTTAATATACACTTTTTTTCGGTTATATTGTTGTAACACTATGTACTCAATACTCAATCATTTATTGCATTCCATATGTTACAGAGATGGTAGAAAATAAATAGCAGTTCAATATGGACCCTGTTGGGCACGCAAAAAATATAGGTGAGAGGAAGATGGCAGTACTCCACCTCCCCTCCCCCCTTCTCTGAACCTTTAAAATATTCATACAAAATTATTCCAAACTTCATCCTTTTTATTTTCAGATATCCGAAATTCGGATATGAAGTTCCATAACATCCCTGGTGTACACTACAAACAATGCAGACAATCGCGATATGCCCCACAATACAATGTTGTTGCATACATGGCTTTATTAACAATTTCATTTCAACTCCACGAAGTATCCTCATTAAGCTGTTTAACCCTATATTGGATTCCATTTTGTTTTTATGCTCGCTTGCATTTATATTAAAGGTCGATTCGGTTATTTTTGCTGTTATGAAATTATTGTTGGTGAATGTGCACGTGTGTGGGCAAAACGAGTAAACTGAAATATATTTTCACTACCCTTGCAAATAAATACGTGTTATAAGTCTCTTTTCCATGAACCTTAATGCAAAGTGTTTAATTACTTCTGCAGAAACAAATTTTGAATAATAGTATGTAATAATAGAGTGTTCTCATATTATTTTCGGTTCAACATTTCACAGTATCGCACACCGTTACATGTGTTTATACGTAGGAAAGTAAGTAACCAAAAGAAGTAGAAATAACCTATACAGCAAAACCACTTTGGATAAGAGTAGCAAAGGGCAGGACCCATCACTCACCGCCCGCAGGTGGCCGAAAGGCATCATGTGCCTACCGACGCCCGGGACGGGTCTAGCCGCCGTTTTCCCAGTATGACTGCTTTCGAGAAGGATTCAACCGCTTTCCACTCTCTCGAATCGAACCATAGATCGTACAAGGGCCGGACGTGAGAGATCACTGCTTACCTCTTATAACCCTATTTTTATTCTAAAACCCTATTAAAGAGTATTATATACATTAATAGTATGATATGAAAAAAATAACACTTTATAACACGGAATATATCAATGAAGTCCGAAAAATGCAAATTTTCTTAAAATATATATTTATGTTTAAACTTTTAGCGTCACTATATTTTTTATTACAGTAAATAATTGTACGTGCTAATGAGAAAAAAATATCAGATGAAAATGACTAAGCGATTCGAGACAATATCACAACGAGAGGGGAGGGCTTGTGTACCTATTAAGGGTAGAATAATGTACTCAACGACCGTGGAAATGAAAGGTAATTAAAAAAAGATGGGTTAGTTACCTAGTCTCCAGCTGCATCTGAATTTTTGACATAAAATGTACGAGTCAATTTATTTTGGTTTATAATAATGTGCTCAAGTATCTACACATAAGTTTAATATTCTATAAAACTACTTACTCAAAGTTTAAAGAGTAAATCTTGCATAGCATTGGCTTATCTCTAACGATGAAGGAAAACATCGTGAGGGTCAACACCAGCTCACATCAGTGCATAAAAGAATATGCTCAAGGGTCTAAATACGACGTCATAAGCCTAAGATTTAAAAATCTGTCACCAGGTCATACATCAACTAACAGGAAAAAAAGTTTGCAGTCTTCATCTATAAATTTTCTTCTAAATATTGTACCTATATGCATAGAGATCGGTTTGTACTAATTAATATCTCAAAAAAAAAACATTCAAATGGTGTTTCCTGTATTCAGACATTTTCAATTCGTGCGTAAAAATACGTTGGATAATATTATAAACTGTATACAATATTCTAAAAAAACAACCAACCAAAGAGATTTTAGAATTTGCTGAACGAAACGACCCCTTATTTTGTAATAATATTTCTAAAATGAACTCATTGCATTTGAGTTCAATATACTCAATGAATATTGAGAATCGAACTATGTTATTTTGTTTATGAATTAAATTTGTACCAATCGCAATCAAATGGGAATAGACGATCGAACATATTTGTCTCGAGCATATAGACTTTGGTTTGTCTTAAACATATTTGCTCATGCATTATGTAGGTGATTTGCATCGTAGCTATATACATGGGTATATTATAGATATGTTTCTAAAACATGCAGGTTCAGTCAAAACGCTGGCACCACTGTCATTTTTTCCGAGTTGTATGTAGCTGTATTTTTCTAATTGTTTTAGGACCTTTTACGGTGAAGCAACATTCTGAAATAAATTAGATTTCAAATATTGCAATTTGAAAACGTCAACACACAGTCAGCTAGTGTTGATCAATGTTTACAGCAGTCTTTTATGCCTAGACCTGTACTCGGTAATGGTACGTTATAAGCAGGATATTTCATATGTATTTATAATGTACGTTTTATTCGAGTAACTGGTTTAAAGAGTTATGTATTGACGTGTTAAAAATTCGCTTGACCCGATGTTTTGTAGTTTGGATCATTTGCTCCGGTTTGATTGTTTAGTTAAATTGTCTTCATCGCATACGTAATATACGTCTCTTAACTCTAGCAACAAACACAAATGTTTGAGCCAAAATAAATTACTGTCATATACCCATAAAAGGCCAATCAAATTTATACTACGATTTTTCTCCACACATTGAATACCCGTTTCAATTGCAGAAAATAAATATCAATTTCCACTACGGTGTAAAGTTTTCCTTTATATTAACGTTGAATAGGGATGCAAATAAGCAGAAAATGTTGGGAGACAGATAATCCAGAGTTTCAGAATAAATATTAGCATTGGAATTGAGAAGCAAACACGATGGCGCCGACAAGTATCGACTCCACTTTCATATTTACACTTCACACACATATTTTAAAGTTAATTCAATGTTGAGTTTAGATTCGTTTGAAGATGCAAGGTATCATTTTTGAACGTGTTGATTCAGATATTGAGATTTCAGTTATTTTATGTTTGTTGAGCTTGATTGGTTTTCTTCTTGTGAAAGGGATGAAAAGAGATAATTTTTGAAGGTTTTGCACATTTTTTTCGGATTAAAGGTATTGATTATGAGTTTTTGTTAAATGTTTGATTTATTATGAAAATGATGTTTTCCTTAAAACTTTAAGTCAACCAGAAAGGTTAAAATGCCTTTCCAAAGTTCTCTCCACTAAAACTAACTTGTGTGTTTTCGTAACATCAATATTTTTAAATTAAATATAAATTTACCGAGCAACAGTCCACGCACTGTAACGACTACTTTAGTCTTCTAAATTGTATCTTATAGACAATTACATTTTATCCAAAACCAAATCTCTTTAGCAAATACATCTCCCAACAAAACCAAAAGACAATTCTTCCAAACCTTTTCCTTGTCAATAAACGTATTAAAACATCAAAGCACGTTCGGGCAATCAATGTTAAAAACGGTACCCTTTCGATTTCTTCACAAAAAAAGAAAATATTTACCAAACGCTTCAAAGTTCTTAAGGAAAATCTCGTTGAACACAATAATGAATGTTTTAGTCAAATAATATTTAGAGTTCTTTAACTTGTTATTCATGAATGGAAATACCTTTGTTTGCCTATTAGCCGTTACGAGAATATTTATTTAGAGTAATAATGTTTTTAACGGCCAGTACGTGTGACGAATCGATAAATTTAAATAAATTGTTGTAAAGAAAAGTGTTAGTACGAAAATTGACAGGTAAACAATCTTAGATGATATACAGGTAAGTTCCCGAATATACTCGTATTGTAGATTACATAATCGCTTATCAATTAATCTCTCATTAGCTGATGTGATTAGTTGCAAGTCTTGAGCTCAGCCAATCAGAGCCGTGATCATTTGATTTGACAACAGATTAAATTGCTCAGCATTCTAGAAACACCAATGTTCAGGAAGGCGGGTTTAAGACCGTATCAAAATCAAAATCAAATTCTTTATTTCAATTAGACCGTCACTTTTGAACGTCAAGCAATTAAGTAATACAATATTAAAAACTAAAGTCTGTCGGTCAGTCTACTACTGAAACTACCGCTCGTTCGAAAGGTGAAGAACGAGCAAGAAACTTCATATCAAGTCTAATATCAAAAACACATAAGGTATTTACCAATATTATTGCCTTTTACGACCCCCACTGGAAAACAGCCTATTTTCGTAGCGAACTTGGTAAACAAATCAAACGCACTCATTAATCATTATGTTTTATTATTTCTATTGTCGCTATGTTTCAGTTATTCTTCTTCGTGTCATGGTTGTCGGCTCTTGACGGTGTCAGACTTGATTTATTTATCTAACTGAAAATACATATTTGCAAATATTATTAACGATTGCGTTATTTCAACCATGCATAAATTATTGTCTGCAGCATTGAAATATTATGTAGTATGTGGATAAAATGTTGTATAGAATCATTTATTAATTTGGATTCCGTACTTACGGGTTAGAATAGCCCTATTATTGACGCTCCGATATCTATCAGAATCTGTCTATGCACTCGTCTGCCATCTGCCTTCTCATGAACGGTGATCAACGACTTTTTACACAATGATGTACTTCTGTTGTCGCAAAAACAAGAAATAATGAATATAAACATCGAGGTTAAGCAACGTTGCTGCGGAGATAAATTTAGCAAGTTTACATTGTTTTTTGCATTTTTGATTTTCAACTTATTTGAACGTAACGATAGTTACGAGTTCGACTCGTACTTGATGAGTTTTATTAATATTACAGCGGCAATTATTATATTCTAATTTTAAAACAAAACAATTGACGGTTTCAATGCTGTTACAGGAGTATGTTTATTACGTATTTGAATTATGCGAGTATGTTATGATCAGAGCTTAAACACTAATTGAATTTACCAATTTATGCGGTCATCTGCGTTTGGAAGCTAAACAATGTTTTCGTGGAAATTAACAGTCGCGCGCACGCATCGCTTTGTGACGGGTGTGTGATCGGTACCGTCAATATGTCGAGTACGTTAAAGTGCAGTGTTTGTAACATTGTGATAGACGAGTTGCTCTCGTATATACAAAATAAAATATCGGTGATAGACGAAATTACATTAATGAGAATATGTACAACGTCTTTCTCAAGCGAAGAAATACAGAAATCAAAATCGCTGTTGTTTGATTCTCTGTCAACGGATGTACGTAAAATATCTAGAAAACGTAAAGGAAAGGAAGTTAGAGATTTGGAAGACATCATTAGTCTTTTCAAAGTAACAGATCCTGATGCAATTCCAATATTTGTGGCGAGGCAATTAGAAAAATTGCCGCCTATTACATTTGATCATCTTGATTGTACGAAACTTCTCAAGGATTTGCTGCTCGTAAAAGAGGAAATTGAGCAAGTTAAGACGACATATGCTTCGGTCAAGCAGCTTGAAGACCTAAGAAACGAAGTTATCGGATTAAAAAACGACAGAATAATGTATACCCCAGCACAATACATTAATAACAAAAGTGGCGCATGGATTGATAATAATGAAGCTAATGCTATTAATGACTCAACGATAGAAGTAAATAGTGTGTGTGATAAATTACAAAAAGAGGAACTTGTTGCAAACAGTAAGTTGCAGAATAATTCCAATTGTAGGTATCCGAAAATAAGCGACAAAGAAATCGTGAACTGCGTTAACGAGGAGCCGAGTGTCGTAGTGACTCATCGTGATATGCAAAAATCGCCTCGGACGCCGCCGCCGCTCGCGCCGGTAACTGAGAACAAAACTAAACAACAAAAGGACGATCAGCTGACTGTGTTGATAACGAGTGCGCCCGTATCACCTAATGCAGCGGAATCGGAATGCGAGTCGCGAAATAATACTGAGTGGAGAACTATATCTTACAAGAAAAGATCGAATTATAGGTATGCAGGCAAAGCGGGAACTGCGCGTGACGTTCAAGGAAGTTTCAAGGCGGCTGAAAGGAAAGTTCCTATTTTCATTTCTAATGTCCATAAAGATACGATGGCTAAGGACATAGTGTCTTACATACAAAGTAAAACACAGGATGTTGTATCATTAGAAAAGATAAACACTAAGAAACAAAAAGAACACAACGCATACAAGTTCTTTGTATCAGAAAGTAAATTATCTTTATTCTTAGATGAAAATATATGGCCTGAAGGCATTATATTTAGGCGTTTCGTGCATTTTAAAAGCAAATATGTAAGAGATATGTCAACAAAAACGGCCACAAATCAAACATATAATGCATAGCACCTTTACGTTAACTAGTTTTAACTGTAAAAACGTTAAACGTTCCGTCGATAACATACGAGAAATGTGCCGTTTTTCTGATATCATTGCGCTTCAGGAGACGTGGCTGTTACCGGATGAGATCCAGTACCTGAGCACTATTGACAGAAAATTTAGTTCAACTGGTACTTCTGCCGTTGACACAGCAGCTGGCTTGCTGCGTGGCCGCCCGTACGGAGGTGTTGCGCTGTTATGGCGCAGTGACGTGTTTCAAAACGTATCTGTTATACAGTGTAATAATCCGCGCGTGTGTGCCATTAAAATCGTTACAAACGACAGACCTATTGTGGTAATTAGTGTCTACATGCCCACAGACTCGCCGGATAACCTGTCGGACTTTACGGACTGTCTGGGTACGGTGAGTGCTTTAACGGATGACTGTATGATAGAATCTGTATATGTGATGGGTGATTTTAATGCCCACCCTAATGAATTGTTTTTTAGAGAACTCTCTGCTTTTACTAGTGAACAAAATTTGTTATGTATTGATGTTGAAAGGTTGGGTATAAATAGTGATACTTATACATTTGTGAGTGAGGCGCATGGATCCAGGAGATGGTTGGATCATTGTTTGATTACACAGGCTACTGTGCCGACTATTAATAATGTATACGTGAAATATGATGTGCTATGGTCTGACCACTTTCCCCTCATACTAGAATGTAATTTTAACCTTTTAACACCAAAGGTATGTCATAAGTCAGTAACAGTAAATAATGCAGTATGGGGAGAGAGAAGTCCGGAGCAGATTGATTCCTATCGCAGTGTCTGTCATGAAAACTTGCGTTTAATTGATTTTCCATCGGAGTTTAGACATTGTTGTGATAGTTTTTGTAACAATATTTCTCATAAACCGGTCATTGACCGATTATATCGTAATATTGTAACGGCCCTCACAGATGCGGCAATATTAAGTAAACAAAGTAGGAAACAAAAAAAATGTGTATTAATAGGGTGGAATAGGCATGTCAGAGATGCTCACAGGGAGGCCAGGTTAAACTTTCAGTGCTGGGTCTTAAGTGGAAAACCGTATTGTGGTCGTGAATATGAAAAAATGTGTGCTAGTAGGAAGATATTCAAATCCCGTTTAAAATGGTGCCAAAATAATCAGCACCAAATAAAAATGGATATCATTGCCGATAAACATGCATCGAAAGATTTTCGTGGCTTCTGGAAATCCACAAGTAAATTGAATAGTGGGCCTGGTCTGCCTGTGAGTGTCAATGGCTGCAGTGATACGAGAGATATTGCTAATTTATTCAAGGATCACTTCTATGTGCGTTCACAGTTGGGACCATCGGGGGAGATGCTCAATGCTGAGAAACCTGAAGGAAAGGTGGGCTTACGTTTTAGGGCCAAGGACGTGGAGAACGTGATCAGACACATGTCGCGAGGTAAGTCCCCTGGCCATGATGGTCTGAGCATTGAGCACCTTCAGTACGGTGGTGCTCATATTTCGCGAGTGTTATCACTATTCTGTAACCTATGTATGAGTCATAGTTATTTACCACCCGATTTAATAAAAACCATAGTGATACCAGTTGTTAAAAATAAATCTGGGGACATGTCGGATCTGGGCAACTATAGGCCGATATCCTTGGCCACCATTATAGCTAAAGTACTTGATAGATTGCTTGAGATACAGTTAAATAAACATCTTCAAATACATGACAATCAGTTTGGGTTTAGGCCCAAACTCTCAACCGAATGTGCAATTATGTGTCTCAAGCAAACTGTCAGATATTATACAGATCGGGGAACGCCAATATATGCGTGTTTTTTAGACCTTTCTAAGGCTTTTGACCTGGTTTCCTACGACATACTCTGGAAAAAGTTAAAAGAGGAGAATACGCCTCCAGAAGTCATAAATATCTTTAGGTATTGGTATGGAAACCAGGTCAACAATGTAAGGTGGGCAGGGCAACTGTCTGATTCGTATAAAATGGAGTGTGGTGTGAGGCAGGGAGGGTTGACCTCTCCTGTACTCTTTAATTTATATATTAATGCACTGATTGTCACGCTCAGCAACGAACATGTCGGATGCCATATTGATGACGTATGCGTCAATAATCTCAGCTATGCTGACGATATGGTGCTGTTGAGCGCCTCAGTCTGTGGTCTAAGGAGGCTGCTTTGTTTATGTGAGGGGTATGCACAAACCCATGGACTTAAATATAATGAAAAAAAGAGCCAGGTTATGGTCTTTAAATCCGGAACTAAATATCCCACCAATATTCCCCCGCTAAAAATAAATGGAACCTCCTTAGAAAGAGTAGATAGTTTTAAATACCTAGGTCATGTGGTTGCCTCAGATTTACGTGACGACATGGACATGGAACGGGAACGAAGGGCTTTATCGGTAAGAGCTAATATGGTATCTCGTAGGTTTGTACGTTGCTCCACTGGTGCTAAAACAACCTTGTTTAGAGCGTATTGCACAACATTCTACACGTGCAGCCTATGGATTACATATACTCGAAGATCGTACGAATCCCTTCGGATCCAGTATAATAATGCGTTCAGGATGCTGTTGGGGTTGCCGCGTTATTGTAGTGCCTCCGGCATGTTCGCGGACGCGCATGTTGACGGTTTTAGCGCGATAATGCGAAAACGCATCGCTTCAATGGTCAGCAGAGTACGCGCCAGCACCAACAGCATCCTGAACATGATAGCTTATAGGGTAGATTCCCCGTACATGAATAATGTTATAAGACTTCATGTCTAATCTATTCTGTATGTTGCTGTATTTTTTATATGTTTATATTGTGATTGTGACTTACTAACCATATTATTCATGTATTACTAACAAGTGGATTATGTTATCTTAATAAATAAATTAAATTAAAAATTAATAGTTATCGCGTTGGGGATGGCTGCGAGTTCTTCAATTTCGGCGTTTTTTCGTATTCGCCAGCACCCGTCGGGCCTCTGCACAGGTCCCAAGATTTTGCGTTTGTAATTGATGATGGCCGACCCAGGTATCGCGGGAGTGATACAGTTGAGGCAGATCTTCGGGCACTTCATGCCGATGACTGGCGAGAAGTGGCAAAGGATCGGGTAAGGTCGCGTTCTCTCGTATCAGAGGCCAAGACACAATTTGGGTCGCTGAGCCAACAGAGTAAGTAAGTATAGTTATCACGTAATAATCATCATATTAATCCATTTAGTTGTAGTGGAATTTGCTGAGTAATTCATTAATTAACTATCTATCAATATTTGATACATTTTTTTATAAAATACTCTTCATTCTTTAATGATCCAACAGCCAACTAATTTTGGATAAATAGTAGCAATTGTGAAGTTGAGTCGCCTACGACCTAGGCTACGCCCCGACCTAGGCTAAGGAGAGCGACGCCAACGTCTTGATTTAATTTAAGAAATAGTGAGAATTTAAGGAGCATTGATAATATCGAAAGATCAAAGGAGCTCATTGCTAAGCTATAAGCAAAAGTTGCTCGATTGCAGGACAAGCTACGCTTGAACCAAGCGGCCGTTGATGGGTGACCGAGTTCCTACGTGTTTTGGAAGTCACGTTAAATCTTGAGTCACGACTGTGATTCACACATCTTTGACAGTCGTTACGGTTAGACTGAAGCTAGAAAAGTCTGACAACCAGTGTTAAATACGGTGCTGAATTGAGTTCGTCAGATATGCAATCGCTCCTTGTAAAACACTCGTACTTAGTTGCATCCGGTTAGACTAGAAGCCGACACCAACCTAGTCAGGAAAAGGCTAGCCTTATGATGATAGTAATAAAAGATTTAAAAATAGATGTTAAAATCCACAACGACGTAATCCACGTAACCTCATGTAGGTACAACAGGATTTTAAAAACAGTTTATTTATAAATCACGCGAACATTACATACGCGGATTGCTTACAGATTCAACTTGTGTTCGGTATGGGTCGCTTGTAAGCTGTTTGCATTGGTCATTTGTCGACGCGGCTTATCGGACATTATTTGCTCTTGCCTCGCCCGATTCAATTTCCTAGTTCGACCCAAATACGGATTCTACATCGACGGTATGGTAACAAGTACAGACGTACGTTTTTGTATTGGTTTTATGAACGTAAATATGTGGATCTAAGATTTATTGTGGAGAGATGTATTGCCTTGCTTTCAAGATGTAGTTAGGTATTTGTTTTTGGTTGGAATGGAATGAAATGGATGATGTATAAGGTCACCTTGTGCGATTGAAACTGTGACCTGTATGTGTTGTTTTAAAAAGAGTTCAAAAAGAGTTGTTATCAGCTTGAGCGATATGTGTCTTTCTATCCCACCATAGCTCCTAAATGTGTGAACCGATTTTTAATTTATGCCGGTACTTTTTTTAACTTCGTTTTGTACTCAATACAGATATCGGTGTTACGTACATAAATCAATGTATTTATCTATATTTCTGATGATAAGAAGATTTTAATATTTTTCGTTAAATTATTAAATCTATATCTATAGATTTTCTCGATAACTCGCTTCGATTATCTCATGACTCAACCGTGTCACTTCCATACATTCGAGCAGTTCAAGCGGCGTTAACGTTTGCAGATATGTCACATGTCTAAGGAAGGCCGAACGCTGTATCTGTTGCAAATATGCAATGGACAGACTTTTAGCCTATGTGTGGAAAAGAGAGCTCTCCACCAGCAACCAGTAGCAAGGTAGTCATTTGTTAACTTCGATACTGGAATGTTACTTGTTCAGGGAACTTTAAAAAAAGTCGTTTCTAAGGTTCCATACTAAAAACGCAACCATCAACTCGACAACCAAGCCACTTCGGGGCAATAACTGTCCGTCGGTCATCAAACATTTCCCGAACCGTCATAGGTAGACATTTTTACCAACAATTTATTTCTTTGGCCGCTATAACACCAAATAAAATCAAGGTTCAGATTGATTCGATCAACAAATGAATTTGCTTTTCTTTAGCCTATCTGTAAAAACCAACTGTGCCTTGACCCCGACTGATAATTGACTGTTTTTTTTATGAAATTGTCCCAAAACCTACATAACCTCATTTATGTAACCTATATTCTTATATAGGTTATGCAAATTAAAATATACCAGCCAAATTCTAGTACTAAACGCTTGATCCCCAAATCCTATTTGGTCGTTACACATACATATTTAACCTACAAATAACTGGGGATTAACATGTGTTTAATATAAATATTCCAATGTACTAAAACAAATTACTTAAACATGTTAGCTTTACAAATATATTTACATTTGTCATATAGAAACACTTTGTTTTGTTACAGTTTTAACTAAGCTGTATGCAATGGTCAACGCTGTACGGGTTGTCCAACAGGAGCACAGTAAATATAGAGAAACGCGCAATGACTTTTTACTACCTTAATTTTTCATTGGTGGTCATTTTTCATAAAATACTTTCCTCAGATATAAGTATAGTCAATTTTTCCACATCTTCAAAAGAAAATTACGCAAGCAAACGATCGTAAAATAAGTAGCTTCTTAAAAAAGTTACAAGTTTAACAAATCAATCGGTACTCCACCACTTAACGAAAACAATATATATATTCAAAACAACTTAAAAAAGGAATAGTGTACCATAATAGAAAAAGGATTAAAATAACAATAAATATTCTGTTAAAGCGATCATCGGTTGAATAACAATACAACATTTTTAATTTTATTCGCGACCAATCAACCGTTATAGTGCGGTCAGCCCAAAAGCGACTAATTTATTCATTCGATTGTTGATACGCGCAATTGGATCGATTTAGATTTCCATTTCATTTTTTTATGAGTGGAGTGTTATTTTTGGCTGTCATTTAGAAATTTAAATGTTGTTAGTCTTTTGTTTAGTTGAAAGTTTTGTGTATTAATTGGCATGCGATATGTTTTGGATCGGTTTTTATTTCCATTTGCTTTTTTATGAATGGAATAGGATTTTTTGCTATTATTTACAATAGTAAATGTTATTCCATTACTCTTTTGTTTAGTAGAAAGTTTTGAGTATCAACTGTAACTTTATCAGAATTTTAAGTTTTAAAGAAGTTTGGTTGCTTTCTTTCAAAAACATTTTTTAATAATCATATTATTGCTTTGCAATCTTATTCAAAAATATGTTTTAAAAACCAAGTTACTAATATAAAGATTCAAAAGTTTTGCTTTGCTTCCAGAGTTTTTTCAGTATTATCTGTTTTTTCAGATAACCGACTTTCTACTCTCATTTCCGTATACATTATAATAATAGGAATATCGAATTTATTTTCATCTACGTATCCCACCTTATAATAATTCGCAAACTCTTCGTAGCGTTTCAATATTCAACTCAAAAGGGGTTAAAACAAGGAAGTTGGTCGGTAGCTATACAGCCTCCTGGGTTTTAATTAATACTATAATTATAAATACATAAAATCGTGAAACGAAACCAAAGATTTCCATTAAATCCACGTCGCCGTGAAAACGAAAGGTGTTTGTCACCGACGGACAAATTAATTCTCGCGGATATAAATTTCGGAGAAATTTTGTCACAATCATCCTCGGGGGACAATTGATTACATGCCCTTACATCCGTTCATCAATTGTAGAGAGATAAACGTCAAGCCGAGTTTGCAAATGACAAATGTTTGCTAATGACTCACCCACTGAAAACCGAATAATTTCCACGAATATTTTACAGGACAGCTATTATTGCCAGTGAAAATAATAATTATTACAAGTCTATCTTGAGGGCGTCGTTAGCAAAATCGAAATACATTTTTAATTCTCCGAATCTTGACGTTCGATTTTAACAGGATTGCTTCTTGAGAGAATGGATTTATTAAATTGTTAACAGAATTGCTGTGAACATTGCTTATTATTTTGCTGTTTTCAGTAAAATGGTTCTGTTCAGAATTGTGTTCTCAAATGCAATTACTGGATTAATCGTGCTGAAATGGAATACAATAGTGAACTTTAAAATATTTATTAACATATAATAAGTATGTACTTGAAAGTAAAATCAATTTTTAACGTTTAATTAAAAGCGTATAATGTGTCAATCGAGATATTAAAACGAATGAATAGAGTTTGAAACCTTATTTTTATTGACCTCATTCACTTTAACAATCCAACCACCCAGGAGGTAACCAAAGAGGTTGTCTACTTTACACAAATCATTTTTAAAACTTGAACCAGCGAGACAGCGACAAACATTCGACACGTCGGCAGTCAAAATAAAAAATCACAAAAATCCATTCACGAACTCAATCGAAGTGATAATCCGCAGCACTGACACCAGTAGTTACGCACTTAACGGTCGCATTAAAAGGGTACTTAACACTCGGTGGCCCTGTGAATAATGGCAAAAGAATAGCTGAGGCTGCCACCGTTTTAACGTCGACTGAAAAGACTCGTAACTCCGCAGCCATTGAGCTTCGTAATGTGCGTTACGTGACAGCGTGTCTGGCACGTTCCGCGGATCGGTTCGCTCTATACCTGTACTATGAACTCATACACCATGAGCGTTGCTATCGTGCAAGCGAGATAACGCTGTACAACTCACAACCAAAAGTTATATTTTAAGATTCTTTCAAAGCTCATGGTAAGCACGCGGTTTCAGTTTGGTGAGACCAGCGATTCGTAGTGACGCATGCGTTTTATGATACGAATAAAAAAATCGTATCCCCGTGAAAGGCTTTTCCGATGATTTACGACTTGATGCTCTGCGGTTGGTTAACTAATATGTTTGGGATCTGGATTCGTAACTATTTTCAAGGTATCTCACGCGCCTTGTTTGGTCCAAAAAGGTAGCAAATGATTTTCCTCGTGTTAAACGATGAACTATTTACATTGGTATGTTAATAAGGAAAACTGTGTCTCTAAAAGCTGTTTGCAAGGTGTTGCTATTAATGATAAGGCCGCCATTGCCACTGCTGTAAATACAATCAGAATAAAATATTCCAACTGTATTTTTTTCACATTTTAAACAAATATAATGTCAATGAAATTAAATTTCTTAAAGATCAAACTAATCGTTTCTGAGCCTTCCATTATACTTGTGCAGTTTTTCAAGAACATTATTACTGAAGACCCTAACTCAATAGTTTAAAACCATTCAGACATTTTCCTTGAAAATATGTTCCGAGAAAGAATTGTCAAGCACATTGACCAATGAGTACCAGTCAACTTTAGCAATAGACATTCGACTCACGTATTTTTGAAGGAGAAATGCATTCGTTCCCATAACATTTATTCTTATAATAGATTCTTGCATGATATCCATTCTCCTTGAAATTCTGTTGGAGACTACTTTCCAACTAGATATTGACGTCATATGTTTGTTTGTTCAATGCTACCATTTTAGAAGTTCGAATTTGCATGTATGGTATCGAGAATGCAAAGTGAATTCTGGTACTAAATTGATAGCCGTTTGATCAATTGGGTAATACTGTTATTGGTAGTTTTAAATTTTATTTATTGTTCTGAAAACGATGAAAGTTTTAGTAAAGTAGTGAACTACATTAATAATTAATAATTTTCACTATTTATCAGTAACATATTTTGTCCGCTTTAAAATGTATTATAAACAATTCAGCCAGTCTGCACGTCGAAACCGATCCATGTTTGTTTAGAGTTTAGAGCAATAAAAATAAATAAATCCATTCGAATATGTGTATTTTGTACCATTGCGCTAGTCGATCAATTGCCATATTACACGAGCAACGTTAATCCCTGTTAGACTCTTGATTGATCACAGTTTATTTTTCAGTTCAGTTTGGATAATTTCAAATATTTCAAAGGTAAAACACGTTTGTTTATTTTAGACTCAGTGATTCTAGTGACAGGCTGATACTGTGTTAATCTCTGCATATGCAGAACATAATATTTGTTGTCATGTATTTATAAATATTTATATGTCTATAATCGTCACACAGTATTCATCACAGGAATATAAACAGCTTTGTGAGATTTTATCACCTCGACATATTTTTTCAAAATAAAACTCTTTCTCAATTATTGCTATGTGATAAATGCTTCATTTGTTCGATAAAAACGCTAAATAGGCAGTTATAAAAACAATATCAAATAATTTAAAATTTTGTGTTAATTTTTTTTAATAATTGTTAAAAAATATTAACAAATTAAAATGAATTATTAAAGCAACAACTCCAAAAAACTTTATCAACATTTTTTGATCAGCCCTTAATATAAATTTGTAACTTTGTCGTGGCATATCAATAAACTTCAGTTTAATAAAGTATCCTTTAGTGTTGCTAGCACGTGAGCCTATCAAAGACGAGTGGTCGTTTTATATTATTATCGTGGATTTTGTGAGGTACCAAATTCTCTATATTTAAAGAGGTTTTTATCGATATCAACCCGCTTACCATGATCTCTCAAAAAAAGAATCTTTCCGTTGCAAAAAAGGAGACAGCGATGCCCGCTGCTATGCCGTCACCCCCACCCACGATGAGAACAGTCGTGATATGAATACTCTTGGTAGAGGCACAGGGCATATATCTGCTACTGATTCGAAACACGTTCGTCTATAGAGCCATACAGAGTCGATACTCCCGTAGACACGAAATTGCCCCTTTACGACTCCATGGTGAAGATTTGATGTCTTCCACTTACGTATATTGACTTTCGATTCTGACAATTTCCTGTATTTGAAGCGGTAAGGAAGTGCAAAGTAAGTCAGTTTCAAATCCAAAAAAAATGTTATCCATATTTTTCTAAAAATTTATTAGCAAAAGGGGTTCATTTAAAACTCAGCAATATATTACTAGCTATATCCCAAAATTACTTAAATAACATTTTTAAAGGATTAAAAAAACGACTATCCCAGAAGCTTTAGCTCTCTTAATTATTGTAAAACATAACGTAAATACCCCTTAAGATAAAAAAGTGCCAATAGCACGACAATTGCCGGTTCGTCGCTTTTCCAATCGAGCCCTCGCTTTAGGAAACAAAGCACGTAGACACTTCAATCAATTTATTTTCTTTACGGTATTACACTCACGAAATGCATCCAGCCTCTCTCCTATATTGCTACGATAGTGTTTACCCATCCTCCCCTTAATTCAAAGTTATCCCGTCCACAAGACCTTCGGCTATCCGCCACCTGTGACCCGAGATGTAGCAAGCCTTGTCCATCCGATGTATTCAGACAAAGTGCATTGAACCATTTATTGCTATGGTTACGGTAGAACGCCTTCTTCACTATTAAATTGATCGACAACAATTAATGAAATCAGTTTATTTCTGCACTTTCATATACAACGTCAAGACTCTACTGAAAAGTAAAGAGCTAACCTAACCTTCGTTGTCAAAAAATCACTGAATGTAGAATAAATTTCCCATAAATTGAACGCTCTTGGATGAATTTGCAACACAAAATTTGGTATCCGGTGATAAAAATCGGAATGTTTCATCTGGACCAAATGAACATCGAAATTGTAGGCTTAAGCATATAAAAACGGTTGATTCATATACTTTTACTGTCATCCTCATGATTTCGCAGCTATAAAAGCACGCAACTGCTACCAAATATAACGGTTTTTAATGACTTTGTCCACAATAACGAGATGTATCGAAGTGGAAACAACGGAACAAACATTTGTTGGAACATATCCAAAACAATGTCTGGTATCGAAGCCAAAATGAGTGGATAGTAGCAAATGCTAATAAATTACACTACTGACTCCATTTTTTATAGTCCAATCGCTTTCAGCGGATCGAGATCATGTTCTTATTTAATCAAGGTTTATGACGCCAATGGAATATCAAGTCCTTTTTAGTCTTCGAATGGCGTTTATGGAAAATGAAATCCCAGTAATTAGATATACCTAAGAAATAAAAGTAGGATTATTTTATGCTAGTAAGTGATTCTAAGAACTTCATTGATATCAAATTATCTAGTACTTTGTGATTAAAGCAACGAGACAAATTGGATAAGCGAAGTTTTACTTACGATTTGTAATTTCGTATTTTTTCAAAATTTTGTATCAAAAAAAAACATGATTATGGGTTTACTTTATTGTCCGTCCATCAATTTGTATGTCTATTGAGACCCTTTTACCAAAGGAATGTATTAAAAGCCTAAAAAGCCCTTAAAACTGTTAAAAGCCAATCTTTAAAGATTCGAATTCGCCGAATTCGCCGTAAATTTTCGACACACGCCAGAGATTCAAACGGGTCCTTCCTGTGAACTCAAAATCTCAGAATTTTGGTAAAACGTTTGAAGCATAGATGAACAAAAACACACTGAAAACCTTCAGACATGTTTTTGTTAAAAAAGTTACTTATTTTATACAGGTTTGAGCGACCCTCGGTGTACGAGACAGACTAGCAATCCAACCCATTTAGGAGGATTAAATACTTTTATTAATGGTTTCTACCAATTAAAGTAAATAATTGAACAATGTATCATATACTAAAATCTAGATTAGTATGCCACACATATGGGCTATGTGTCATTACAGTAATGTCATATAGCCCAGTTGCTGTCAACATTTTATGACCATAAAACATTAATATTAAAGCACCTTGCTTACCCTGCTTCTTTGTAACTTTATGATAACATATAATCTTAGAACAAAGTTCTTCAAGCGATAACTTAGTCCCGGTAAACGTCGGTGACGTCAATAAAAGATGATGTACGAAAGTGAACTTTCATGTTTGAGACCTATCTTCTAGGTGTTATTATTTATTCACAAGCACTTATTAAGACAATAATATTTTAAAATTAGTAGTCTGATGACCTTCAATTTCAATACGTTCAATTGACTACAGCGGACAGATAAAAAAACTAAGAAGTAAATATCATATCAAAGTCAATGCAACGTGACATTTTGAAATTTTAAAACCATTTTCGTGTTTTCCCCGTCTATAGATTTTATTGCAAATGTAACGCTCTATAGACTTTAATTAATCATTCATGCAATATGGCGCGGCGGTTCTATAAATATTTCTGTTCATTTCTTTTGTTTTTCCATCAACCAGATTTATATTTTTGAATAAAGAAAATACGATTTAAAAACAAAACCCTCAATATTTAATTTGACTGAAAATCTGATACGACATTTGTCATTTTTGTGTCTTATTTGCAAACTAAGCCCAAGTAGGTCAAAAGCAATTTGTGCGTAAATAAAAAGCTTATTGTAGAGAAACCTATTCAGCTCTGAAGTAGGCGGAAAGGTAAAGAATTTTGCGGTAAACGGCTATGTATTAAAAGCCCATGGAATGACTGCGGGGGTGTCCCCTTCGTTAATAAAGATTACCGAGTTAATGCTCCAAGGAACGGGGCAAAGCCTCTTTTTGTTGCTCGTCGTATATATACCTACCCGTATTACATACTTATATGTAAACTTCACGTGTTGGACTTGGCAGATTAGAACACACATGTGAAATAGCCAGCTATTAGCTTGATCGAGTTACTACAAAAAAGTGTAGAGTTTATTTAACGTTGTTCATAGCAGCTCTCGCTTGTAAATAATAACCGAGCGGACAAGTTTATTTCGAAAATGAAAAATTAAGTTTTTCGGTGTAAAGCAACTTAAATGTGTTTAAATAATGAACACACAAGGCTTCTATTAACTTAGGTATATCAAGTGTAAATAACATCTATAATTCATCTATTACGTAAATATAAAATAAGTGGCAAATCCGCTTATTCAGCTTGTATTTCAGTTTAGATACGAAAATGAAACGTCATAAAGTTTTACGATGTTAGCTTCCTAAATACGCGACACAGTCGTTTAGAGTGACGTCAACTTTGTCAACGTAGACCTCAAATAACACAAAACTACAAAGAAAGAGCTCGTATCATACCAGCATGTTTGCTGTTGAAATGTTTGATCATTCACCAGAACATGAAAAAACCCTTTGAAATAAACTTTTCACGATTGCTTTGTGCGGAAAAAAACTTGGGTTGTCGCACTATGCAATTTAGAGACGGACCATAAACAGTGTCGGTTGCTCGGCAGACTCAAAGCTACGATGACGTCAGCTTTGTTTCTTTGAGCCCGCAAATGAATTCAGCTTCTAAATCTCCATTGACGTGGCATGTTTTTTACGATTTATTTTAGTCGCGGAAATGAATGACTTAAAAATGCTCTTTCACTTTGAAAGAGAATTGGGCAGACCGACGCCGAAAGTGGTCTGACCTAACAATGGTAAATATATTTCTGTCCATCAAAGGATGCTAAAACTTTTGATGAATTCTTTTCTTCGCTTTAATGTATATTTTTCGACTTTTGTTACAAACTTGTGTTGAGCTAGACAATTCCTAAATATTTTTGTTGGGATAGGTAGCGAATTCGGAGTACCTAAGTTATTAATTTTCCAATAAAACGGATTCGCGGTCTCAAGGCTTTTTTGTGGCCATAACAATACTTTTACCAATATTGACGAACGAAATTCCAATCGGATGGAGTCCTGGTATTAATCGATAACCGCTTCAGGCTGGTAGCAAGTAGCTCGTAAAACCGTACAAAAATGTTCCGTTAAGACGCTTCGTTTATTAAAACACAAATTCCGTTTCCATTTGAGTCAATTTTTTGTACGGATAGCTGTTATAACGACTATATAAATGCAAGTTTTAAAGAAAACCTTGATTTATGGATATTACGAGCAAAAATATTTGATCATCATCGGCCTAACCTTTTCCCAACTAATTTGGGGTCGGCTACCAGTCTAACCGGTTTCAGCTAAGTACCAGTGTTTTACAAGGAGCGACTGCCTATCTGACCTCCTCAACCCAGTTGGGCAACGCGATACTCCGTGGTTAGATCTGTTGTCAGACTTTTCAAGCTTCTGACTACCTTGTAACGACTGTCAAAGATGTAGGAATAACAGCCGGGAACCACAATTTAACGCGCCTTCCGAAACACGGAAAAATATAGCAAATATTTAATATTTTGTTAATATTTGGATTAAAATAGTCCGTGGTTTGGTCAGTATGTTATTATCCGTTGACATTCTGAATTGGTCAGGGACATTAAAATATTTCTAATTCCGTTTTAATTTACGTTAATACCGTTTATTGTCATACAAATATGTATGTGGCAAGTATTTCCATTTTATCCAATTGATATCGATCGGTGTTCATTTTAAGAATAAAACAATTGAACATTTTGAACAAGTTTTAGCGCTAAATCAGAATTGGAAGAACATGAGTTTAGTGACTTTAGGCTTTTGTTTTTTTTCGTTTTACGGTCCATCAAATGGTGACAGAAATTATCGCTACGCCTTGAATGACATGAGTCATAATGACAGGAACAACATAGCTTTGAGCAGAGAGTCGAATATTAGAGTGCAGAAGCTTTCAGCCTGCAGAAATGGCCTGGAAAGAGTACCTATTTTTAGGTTGCCACACCCCAAGGGTTAAAACGAAATCCTATGACTAAAGCTCCTCTGTTGATCCGTCTGTGTGTAACCAGGCTTTATACCATAAACCATGATAGCTAGACACTTAAATACCACACAAATTATGTATTTCTGCAGAAGAGTAGTGAAAATAAAAATCCGAGGTTTATCAAGTGGTTGCTACTTTAACAATTTTTTTGGAGTCTAATATATTTTTGATATTTGTAACCAATCAATTGTAACCTCAGTGCAACGGGCCCGAATCACACTTAATGTCTCATTTTGTATACAGGGTGTTACAAGTTGTTCGTTAAGTAAAACAAGGTGTTGTTGTATGTGTCACCAATCTACGAACTCAAACGTGTGTAGTGTACATCAAAACTTATCAACTAAGGTCAAACATGAAGTTCCTAACTGTGTTAGTAACACAGTTACGAACTTTGACCTCCAATATCCGTACACAAACTGATTTGAACTTAATATGTTGGGAACTGCTGGACCGATTTCTATCCAACCTGTGGTTTGAGAAGATTGAGTAGTAACTTCGTGTAGGATATCGCGTTATTTACGTTCGAATTTGTTGTGGTATGTTCAAAAGCAAATATACTATGGTTGGTTTGGTATCGTCATACAAAGTCAATATTGCAGTGTACAATATGTTGTATGCTGTAGCAATTAAACCAATTTCTAATCCAAACATTGATAAAAGTGTGACAAAGTCATATATGTTGGATACCCTTAGTGTTGCAAGTTCGACTCGCACGTAACCGGTTTATTTTCCAATAAAATTGGCACATCTTATCTCCAAAACTAGAACTCTTCAAATATATGTATAAAAATGGCATTTTTTTCGATGACGTGATTTTGGTATATCAAATCGCAAATTCAGTGAATGTACTTACTCCACTCATCTGCTCGTAGCTCTTACCACAACGAATATTCTCAAAAACTACAATTTTCTTTAATAGCCCCTTAATGAAATTATATAGCATTATCTTAATGGAGTCTGATATTTATATAAACATCTGTTTTTCTAACACCTTAGATTAATTTGAGTGTTGCAAAGAGCGGTTAAATAAATTTATAATTAAAGGTATTTCTGTTGTAATCAGCTTTATTTAGAAGTGTAAATTGATGTTGTAGGTATAGTCAGAAAGAAAAATGTATGAACTCGATTTGATTTGCAAAATATACTACCCAAGTAAGGTTTTGTCAATCGTATTTTGTCGAACCTCAAGTTGTATTTAATACTGCTCAAAACTTTCAGCTTTGTGAGAAAAGCAATAAAACACAAAAAAAATGGATTCTACTACATTTATTTTGATAAGCTTATGTTTTTCTTAACACAGTTACCGATTGTAACGATTCTGTTCACATTCGAAAACTCGTAATTATCATACTGTCGACAAAAAGTAATAAGACACAAATACATAAGACCGAACTTTAAAATAGGACTTGCCTTTTATCAAGTCAATTATGTAGATAATAATATGAACGAATCACTTTTGTGACTGACTGTCTTTTAAACGTATTACAGAAATCTAAATTTGTTTGCTCAGTGAATTGCTAATGTTTTTCATTAGTGTTGAACTGTCACAATAGAATACTAACTCATTACGTAGGTAGTACATACGTCATCTAATTAGAGAAAGGGCTTAACATGTTAATACGATTATGTCTGGTTACGTTTATGAAAATAATACTCTTTTTGATGGTTTCTTCGTATACTATGTTATTTTTAGATGTGTTTTCTTTTTGTTTGGTTTTTCTTGAAGTACTCATCAAATTAAGACTGTTTTTAATTTTAGTTCAGGCAACAATATCACGTTGACGCCATTTTTTTTTTAATTTTAGCTCTCGGTAAGATCTCGTCTCTTTTGCACAGAAGTTGTCATAAGTAGCTATAGAAAGACGCAAGCAAAAAGAAAGAAAGGATTTTTTTCCTTTAGGGATCCGTCAACAGCTCTCACAATAATGACAAATTAAAATGCAATATGAAAAAGAATAAAAAAATCTTATTATTCAAACTGTATAAAACAATATGAAACAAAAGCTTCACAAAAACGTCCGACCTTTTTGTAAATTAATTTAGTTAATTTAATTAGCCAACGTTTGAGGAATAACAAGTATAATAAAAGACATGTTTTTAATTCATGTTTATTCGCCCCTGCGGTGTGGTTCGGAGCTTTACTGTAGACTAGCTGTGACTTGCGGAATTGCCCATGGTTTACTCCTCCAAAACTACAAGACCGATCTTTAAGAAATTTGATACGCATATCTAGTAGGTTTCAGAATCTTTTAACACCAGAAATTCCTTATTCACATTCAGTAAGCCAATTGACCAAAGCCATCCAGCCTCAAACTAAGCAAAACTTGAACTACACAATTGATAATGAAACTTATGTCCATGTATTCATATATAACACCCAGACACGAAAAATAATAGTTCCAATGCTCATCACATAACGATAAGATCTTGATCGGGAATCGAACCTACGACCCCCACGTACGGCATTCAAGACCACTAACCGCTAAACCAACAGACTAGTTCTCGGGCCTTGCTTATCTCACGGATGAGCAAAGTTATTCTATTGGTGTATTCATACTGTAATATTCTTAATTTAGAGTAATGCATTTCAATTTGAACTCTATATTATGATTTGATCGAATGAAATACCAGTGAAACCTCAATTAAATGTGATATTTATTCGCATTCTGTGTTATGTACACTAATATGTACGCAGCCACAAATATCATAACATTTGATCTATTTAAAGCAATAACTGTGTATTTCAAGTTATTTTGAAATGTATTTATGGCAATAGTTACAGATTAAAATCAAATTTCTATAAAACTTTAATTGTTATAGACACTATGGGAGTCAACAGTCTATCAAGTTCTTCTTTCCAAATTACAAGATAACAAAACTGTTGACTCTGCCAAAAACAGACTTTAAAAAATCATTGCAAAATGATTAATTAACGTCATCACCATATTTATGCCGAAACAAATACTGATATCAGCGAATATTAACGCAGACGTTTGCAAACATTTCCGTTTATTTACGGGGACATCAATCTTCGTCTCATAACAAGGTGATCTGGGGTCCCAGAGCCACGTCTCAATGTAATATTAAAACGGATGTGGGAGCGTGACAGCACTACAGGCTGTAGAGCGGCATCTCTCTTCCTCAGCAGCAATATTATTACTTTAAGGGTAGGTGTTATGATCAAAGAAACGCGACAGGGAATATAATACTTGAAATAAATTATGAAATTATTACACCACGCTTCTACACGGGTAAAAATATTACTTTAAGGGATATAAGTAGGCTTCAGAGCGTGTATGTTTTCAAAACATTGCAAACGTCAAACCGAACGTCACTCGTCATTGAATGAAATGTTATCTAAAATTGTTTGTCAACTTTTATGTTTTTAAAGTTGTCGGAAACCAGAATGTTTTGGCAACGTGTTTACGTAACATGTTTGTTAGTTTACTTTGTTACATTTTTGATGGCCTGACCTTACGAATATATTTTTAGAACTGTTTTGTTTGAATGTTTGAAAGTCTGCCTTTCTCTTAGATTGGAACTCTTTTTTGTTATTTGCGTGCGTTTGGAGTGACACAAATGAAATATTGTTATAATAAATAGAATAGTTTTTCTAAAAAATACAGCGTTTTTCCAGACAAAATCTAACAAATTTATCAAGCTTTCAAATTCCAGCATAAAATAAATCAAACTGTACTTTTGAAACGTAAAATAAATTCTCTAAACAACGGCTATTTTTCTAACGTTTATATTGGCATTCCTCGCTCAAAAACGGATGCATAAAAATGAAAAATGCCCGCTGTTTCGAATTAAATTTTATAAGGTGTAAAATTTTATTTCACGGGCAAGTAATACAGACCGTGATGAATTTGTCCTTAGCCGCTAACGACATAACTTTCCCGATCAACTTAGTTAAAGTTCACAAAGGAAATAGCCCCTCCCTTTAGCCCTCAGTAAAACCGCACTTACTGTATTAATTAGTTGTATTGACGAGGGGCTTACTAGATTAAATTTCAAATTTGACCATTATATAATTGACAGCTTGTTGAGGTAATGTGCTTACTATTATATTCATTTTGTCCACGAACTTAAAATCTTGATACTTTCGTAATATTTTTCTTACACAAAAATAAATGTAGTGACCATCTTGGGCCACCACCTTTCTTTATCCTTTACTCTGTCAATGCCAGCAATATTTCAAAAGAAACACAAAATATTTATCCAACAAATTTTAATAACAGCACAAACAATGCAAGTATCAAGATTGCTTGTCGTCAAAACTAAGCGTAACTTTCGAATCTTTAGTCATAGTTTTTATATTGTTGTCTCAGCATTATTCATCTTTCATAACAACGGTAGCCTATTAGCTTTTTTTGGTATCTGTTACACGAACTACAAAAGCGTATTGTTCAGGGTTATTTGCAAAAATTACTTTGAACAAAGAATACGTCAATACGCCACTGGTTCCCAATTTGTCTTGTCTATTGTAAGGAGATGACAGAGTACTACGTCAGGGTTAAACGAGGTTTTCCTAATGCTCGTTATCTTCCTAATACAATGTCACCTGCGTATTAGTTACTGACAACTGAATAGGTACATATCGAATAAAGAAAATGTTGGGTCATTGCCCTAAAAAGACATCCAATCTTGTTTTATCTACAGCCAATTTGTAGGCCTTTAAAATTACTAGCGTTGAGAAAAATATAAACATTTTACGGGCTTTTTTCGCACCTTCAAAAGATAATATCTTCTCATAGAATATGGAAGAGGTAAAGTTCATTAACCCCCGATATGTGTAAGCAATATCGAAGCAACCACTTTCACACTTATCTATCGCACAATATCTTGAGGTTCAAAGGAAAACATCGTAAAACTAAATCCACAGTATTAAAGTTAAACGAGTGTAAAGTTGAGAAAACCCGTAAAGGTGGCTTCACGTGTCATTGGCGAACGTGTATTATGGAACTTTTATTTCTTGAAGAGGTTGGCAGTACTGTTGAAACCAGAATTTGTCGGAAAATCTCAAGGAGTGTACAAATTGCCACTGAGTACATCCTCCTTGTTACATTCCAAGAACTTCTCTTTAGAAGTCACAACAATCATTTTCTGTTGATGTATATGTAGGTACTAGCTGTTGCCCGCGACTTCGTCCGCATGGATAGAAGATATTAGTTATGATTTATATCTGCCCTGTTTTTTCCACATTTTCCATTTTATCTTCGCTCCTAGTTGTCGCAGCGTGATATTTTATAGCCTTCCTCGATGAATGGTTTATTCAACACAAAAAGATTTTTTCAATTCGTTCCTGAGATTAGCGCGTTCAAACAAACAAACAAATAAACTCTTCAGCTTACGTATATTCAGCTATTGTATACGATATAAGATATCGTAAATTGAGTGAAATTAATGTAGCCTAGTAACAGAGAATTTTGTGTATATGGATAGATATATGCTCCCAATTATTGGGTATCGAATAATGGAATTGTGGGCTTTCATTCAATATCACATTTCTACAGTTGCTATCGCAGTATAGCAACCTACAAAACTCAAGCCAAAGAGTTTAATTACTTTAATTACCGCAATGTGAGAGGGTCAAAGCTGGAATGTAGAGTCAATAGAAACGACTTTTCTGGAACAGCGGAATAGCATGTCGGTTATAAATGAAAGAATTTGTGTTTATATTCACTTCAAGTGCCTTTTCTCCTCAAGGTCTACTTCTTGTATTTTAATAGCCACGTTCTTTTACCGACAGTACATAAATTCAAAACGAATAGCCCCTCAGTGGCAGTGCATGAGTGTTCGCGAAGCTCATCTGCATGCGGCACACCGCCCTTTGACCAAGCGACACAGCTTCGACCAACGCAGCATATATTTAACTTGAGAGCCCAAACATCCCAGGCTGTTGGTAAAGGTCAGCCTAATGGTTTTCCAGTTCAGGCTCGAATTGATCTGCCGATTATTTTGAAGTGCCAGTTAGGTCGGGCCAGTGAGGCGTCATCTGCTGTTAGAACTCTCGATTTTAATCTGGCATATGTAAAATGCAAGATAAAAAAATAATTTCAGTTGGTCAGCCATTCCTTTTGTAGGTCAAAGTTTCCGGTTATTCGCACCAGAAGTTCTCTGGTGATCTGAAAATATTTCAAAAAGTAGTTGGTAGGAGGGATGTGCAGCTACAAAAATAGTAATAGTAAAATATTAACACCGAAAAAGATTGCCTCAATAAATTTAAGTGCAAAACCGAAGCTTATCTTGATCGTAAAAGACCATATTACTATCCTCGCAAATACTAACATAGTTTAAAATTTCCAACTTCATAAAAGACCGAATACCCATTGTAATGCAGTGTCGTTACTGCGGACACGCCCGTTTTATAGCGTGTTTATGGCCAACACTCGACGTCGTCTACACTCCGCCATAACTTTGTAGTGACGTCATAAACCTCTATGCATCCTCAGGAAGTCAATGTGCATGATTGTGCTGTTCCTGAATATCGTATGAAATTTTACAGCGATAAAGACACTTTTCTATAATACTTTCTGCCGCAAACACACCTAGCCGCGAAGCCTTGAGCACCAAAATGATATATTATACATGAGTTGATTTTTAAGTTTCCATTCGCACGCTAAGTACATGGAAACGCTTTATAAAACTTGGGTTTGTTGTCACAAAAGTGAATAAGATAGTGGAACAATCGCTTTGAATATGAAAATCTTTTGAGTAGATCCATATAGTATTATCTCGCTGTGAATTGTGAATGAATGCTGAAATGAAAGAAACCACACTACGTTCTAACAATACAGCGTAATATGGGATCGGATAAATATCAATCTTGGAAGGAATTCATTAATAATATACAGTATACTTATAATAACTATCGGAGAAACTCTGAATGTAACCTATTGTCTTCATCCTCTCATTAGTAGGTATTTATCGAAACAATATGTTACTTGTTTCCGGATCGTAAATTTGCTTTCATTGATTTCACAGAAGCGGAAATATTTCCGGAGTAAAATTATTTACTCATAACTACTCAGCTATAAAAAACATTTATATGTTATGAAGTCCTTAAAATTCATAAAGAAAATGTCTAGGAAAAATCACATTATTTTCTTTTCAGAAAATACATTGTTTTTTTTATGTAAGTTTTCACATGTTTCATCTAAACATAATTTTATTATTGCTTCCACCCTGAACCAACGGTTTGATTAACCAGTTCTTAATTAACAACTAGTTCAATAAAACGGTCGAAGGTATAACAACGAAACGTAATTAAATTTTCGCCCCCAGTATCCTTCTGATAATGCTAGTGTTATATCCAATTTCAAAGGTAAACAATACGGGAGTATGGGGAACAGTTCAACCTCACATCTTCATACATCTTCGTCGCTATGTTAACAGTAAAGGTCAAGTAAACAAGAATATTAATTTCACTAGAAACATAGTGACCCTAGTGTCGTTTTTGGGAAATACAAAGCTTAGTCGTCACATTGTGATGATTACGTATTTTAGTAACGAAGAATGGTGTCACCGTGCTGGTCAGAAAGACGACAATGATGATGTTTTAAGCATATTTCCTTATGTTATAGAAAGCAAAACTCAAATAAGTTTTTGTATCAAAATTTTTCAGTAATTATTGGAAAAATTCATTGTGGTTAAGTCATTTTCAGAGATGGATGGCAATCACTTTATACATTTATATTTATTTGAGTGATATAAATCACTAAGCCAAACCCACTATGGCAGTCGGACTATCGTTCCTGTATCGTATTGCGGGTTTGATCCGTGCGTAGGATAAGCATTTGTGTGATCTACGAATGCTTGTTCTGAGTGTCGATATCTTTATACATGTGACTTGAATGCTTGTGGAACCTCCCGCGCATTCCTTAGTGTGGGAGTCGTTTCATTGATACTAATAAAGACAAGTAACAATAGTTTTTATATAGGACTGCCTCAGAATTTAATACCTTTAACAATCATAAACTACACGCCTACTACGGCCCGTTACGCACGCCAGTATAAATGTCGGTAAATATAACAGGATATTAATAGCTATCACTAATTATAACCGCAGAAAGAAAACAAGGAAATACAGATAGAAATAGCCTGAAGCAACCAATTAACTCTGAGAATAGCTATAAATAAAAAAATAAACTGATGCGTGTATTTTTGGCTGATTGAAGGTTGAACGTCCATTAAACCTAGCTTAAGTTTTTTATTCAATAGAATAAAAAGTTAAAGAGCTCTTGGCAATAAATAAGTGGTATCAGCCAGCAACATAAAAACTACATTAATTGCACAAGTTACTGTAATTGAAAAGTTATGTTCATCCAATACGTACCAAAGCCTTTTATCCACGTTTTACTTCTAAAAAATTAATAATGGATTTGGCTGTTATTTTTATAAAACGTTTTAAGTGTAAGCTTCTTATAAATCAAAGAGATCAAACCAGTTTAGAGAGAGATCTTAAATTTTGATAGCGGATCTATTCTGATACTAAATCTTATAGATCAATCCAATAGACTTGAAGCCTACAGGATGCCTTGGGTACTAGAATAACAAATCTTAGATTTAAACCCTCATTCGTTATGTCTACTGGCCGGCATTACCCAAAAAGACAGCAATCTAACTTCCATATACCTTGGAGAAAGATTTTCGTAAGCCGGTGTTATACGTGTACAGCCGGTTATAGATGTACAAACGGACGCGACTACCCATCCATCTAATGTAATCTCTTAGCCTTCCTTTACGAGACTTACGGGAACGAATGGGAAGGTCGATTTTTATACGTAAACCATCTTATTGTTGCGAAAAAGGTAAAGTGATAACCTAAATAAACTTGCAAAAATAAAGTGACTCTTCAAGTAGGTTTTGGGTGATTCTCGGTCTGAAATATTTGTACAGTTCATATTACCTGAAGAATAATTTATGCCTTTATGTTTTTATATTGACTGTGGTATCATAGCTCCCGAATAGATTGAACGATTTCAATTTGGTGGATTTTTTTGCAAGTTAAGTGTTCTTAGACGTGTTTGATAAAAAAACAGGTGAGCTATTTAAAAGTTGTTTATCCTGATATCTTAATATCTCGTAAAGCATATGGTCAAAATAGATTTAATTGAATTTTACTGTAATAAAAATTGGGTTCAGAAATTAGGGAATTATCAGTGTCAATACGTCAAAAAAGCTACCCACTGAATCGAGGAGAACGTTTACCTATTTGATAGCTGTATAAAAAAATACCATAAAATATTGAATTGAAATCGTCAAAATACATACACACATAAAATCTTTTGTACGGAAGAAAAGTAGGTTGCCTTCATAAATAATATTTCGAATAGGAACAGGAGCAACAGCGTTGGATTTGTGAGTTAAGTCACGGCTGTCGCGCGTTACCGTGTGTCACCGTCGCGAGCACTGACATCAATTTTATCAGATGCACCGCTGCCAGACTTCTGCGAACACACCGAGATGCTGTACAATTTTTAAAAGATTTAAAGTACTTGCATCCATTTTCCGAAGATTTTTTTAGAACTCGTTGTCTCGTTAAATTTGTCCTATCGAGGTTTGAGTCGAGAAGACGTACAAAATATTCCTGAGGACGTACATTTTGTGGAAGTTATCGTCGCTGTCTGCGGTGTTTTGTCACATTTTCTCAACTGCAATACTAATGAGTGTGTCTAAAATCCAATCTAAGCTTATCATGTTACTATAAAGTAAGTACTGAAATTTGTTGATCGAACTTTTTCTACAAGTTTCATAGCTTGGTTAAAATCTTGCTACATTCCATAAAAAGATAAGTTAGAATTTATTCTTCGCACTTTATAAAACCAAACTTTTTGTTCTGATTTCGTATGTCCACTACGTCCAGTATTACCAAGAACCCTTATATTCATCACTTTTATCCGCACGGCTTATATCATAAGGTAACGTCTACACTGCGAAAGATCACAATTTATCAAGAAAAAAACAAAGTGAAGTCAGTCGACAATAAAATATAATGAAATTTACGACAAGTATGTCTGTTCTAATGTTTAACTTCGCCAAAAACAAAGTAATCAAATTACACTTTTGGTTCCAAAGTCATCATGGGAATAATCCATTTAACTTGTGTCTTGTTAATTTGCGTCAAAATGTCCTTATAATTTGTTAATTATGGAAATTTTGCGCAACAGACTAAATTAATGTTATTGTTTTTAATTTATCTTCATAAGACATTTTACTTTGAGATGGTACCTAAACTTACAATAAATTGCGATACATATAGTAATTAAATTGTAGTAGCTAAGGATGGGTGAACACCGTCTAGTAACGTTCCCTACAACGAATAATCAATCTTACCACGTGTATTGTTGTCTGTCCAAAAAGTTCCCCTTAAAGCATATTGGTGGCTTGAGAAACTAATAACACCGCCAGTTTCTTCTTTATAGTATCGATATGATACAATAATCAAGTAGGAAAATTTGAGAGTGCTGTATTCTTCAACATAGTCGAAATTAAAGGCTGAAGAAATCAGCGAAAGGTCGAAACACGATCTGGACATTAATAACCACAATTATTGTCAACCTTGAGTCGTAGGTACAAAAGTGAGTTTAGAAACTCACATAACACGAAAGGTCAAACTTGTATAAAGATGTTCCAGTTACAAAATCCGTGTTATGCAACTATGTGGTCGGACTGTTCCCCAGTGTGTTCCCAACTTTACGCTTCTGGCGGTTTAAGCTCGCATTACTACTGCATTTACTTAACGTCGACCCTCAAGAGATGTCATCTCCTATGTACGAGACCGCCATATTTTTGAGTAAATTATTTACGTGAAAGATAAATCTCTTGGCAAACTGACTTTAATACGTTGCTTGGAGGATTCGATTTTATTATTCCAGTGGATGTTATATTTCAAGCCCTTGATATTTCTATAAACTTTTTCACTCTCACTAACCGAAAAGAGGTTTTTGGTCTACGAAACATAAAAAAAATATTTCTTCATATAATAATTTACATAGAAGAATATCTCCGCCTGAACTCAAACATAACAGGTATAACTTCAAGAGCAGACAAAGTTATTCAACATTTACGGGTAACTTAATACCCAAATTTGGAACCTTTGATCTCAAGACAATAATGGCAAACTTTGGATGCCTTTATTCAACTTGTGACAATACGAAATGCAAGTCTCGGGGAAATGCAAGATTAGTCACAAGTTGTTAGTTGTGCAAACAAACGTTTGTCAGACGTAGGTACTGTAAACCTCTCGTTATTTTATTAATGTTTTTGTTTTATACGTCATTTCTTCACTTCTTATATCATTACGCAAAGTCCTCTTCCAATATAAACCATTTTGACATGCTATTTCGTCTTGCGATTCTAGATTTTAATATTGGCAAAACAAAACAGATTTTCACATGCATATAGTTGAAAATGAAAATAATATCAGCAAGTCAGAAATAAAATTACCAATATTTAGTTGAAAACTTTGCATTCTTTGCGGAGGACTCAGGAAGCGAGTCACGGCGATCCAAGGCATCTGTGCCACAAAGCGCACGTTTTCAAGACGTGAATTTTATTCCACGCATCCGATACCCAAGGAGAATTGAAAAAGGCATTCCACCGCATCGAAGTCTGTCGCATCGTATATCGCTTAAATGTTTTACCTGGCACTGCATTTTTCAGTAAACTTTCGAATATGCCTCTGGAAAATTAGAAAAGTCACGTATAGAAAAAGAATAACCTCAAAATCGTGACTAGAAAGCTCTTCTGTGTATCGAATATTCTGGACTTTTAGGTATGGCATGAATTTTTTTTTTTTTGGCAGTATAAAAAATATTTCATTGCAAAATATAACTTTTATTTAGTATATAATTGCAATATCTTTTAAAAAGTAAATGTTAAAGAACTTGTGTGGTTCTGAAATGGCACATTTACGAATGGGAACAAGCAAGAAACTCCATAATTACTTTAATTAGACTTATCCTGTTAATTATCAATAATACTTTGTCCATAAACTGTAATAATAGATTGTTTATATTATGCAAGCAGAAGTTCTAGGAGTCAATTATAGGAAACCGGGATGTTTAATAGCTCACACAGAAGTTAGACTAACGACTTGTGCTGCAACTGCTACAAACTTAGAATCATCACCATCTATTGGCATAATGTGTGGATAATTCTGAGTTTGATATGAATTTAAGTTTTTTTTTAGTAATAAAAAGGTTAAAGATTTAGCCCTTAAACTATTTAATGTTTTGAAAAATATCAGAAGTGTTCAAGAGTTTCCAAAATACGAATAGTCACTTACATATGTATAACTCAGTCACTATATGTGGGTCTATCCATCATTGGCGCTTAGTAAAAAAGTATCTGACCCAGAACGCATCCCTGGGGAAACCCTGATTTATATAGCAATACGTTGATTTAAATGTTACGAACCATATTAAACCTTCACGCAAAGGTTCTATATGTTTTAAGATCTCTCTTTCTGTTCTCGAAACACGTATGTTAGCTTGATTCTGATGTATGTTTTTTAGACTTTTTGTTTGTTTATTGCAGTAATACAGTGTCATAAGATCTGGTTAAAGCTAAAAAAGTGTTTAAAGTTTTATTTCGGTTTGTTTTTACTCAGGTTTCAGATTCTTTTATTGTAGAGTTTCAAATTTACGATAAGATCCAGCAGCGGCCGCTCACTTGCATATTGAAATAGCTGCCGTCGCGCAGAGCGGCTCTCACGCTCCACCTACGTAAACAAATTCAAAGGATCCGTACACATTACTGTGAAAGTATCTAGTTCAACAAAGTTGGATGTAAACTTACTTGAGTCTAAATTCAACAAGAAAAGTTCTGGCAACTATTAAGTTAATAGAAATTATGATCACGCTGCTGAATGTGCACATCAAAGACTTTTTGCAAAAGCCTCGAGGAAATATTGTTGCTATTTTCTTAACTCAGCAAAAGAGATTATTGAGATTCTATGCTTGTTTAAGTTAATATTTGATGTAAGTAAATTAAATTAGTGAATCTGTTTTTGCAATATCTTATTCTAAACACTACCCTGCCTTCGAAAACGGGGATAAATGTCGTAGACAAAGGCTAAAATGGGATACGGGTTATGGGAACGGCTAACAGAACCCACACAGCTGTGTTACGTTGGACAGTTACTGCTGGGCTTAAGTCACTACACAATTGATAGTGGTATGACTTTTCAAAAAGCATGATCATGGGGTTTTGATCATCATTCAAGTTAAGACTCAGAAAAATCTATCGAGGATCACACAAATGCTTGTCCGACGCGGGGATCAAATTTGCGCCATATCCCACACAGTGGGTTAAGCGTGGTGAGTTGGTGACCAAAACCGCTCGGCCACCCGTTATTTCATTTTAGTGTTACAGTATACATACAAGTTTCTACAAATCGTTCTATTGGTCTTGATACTAAGCTCTTGTGTGTTAGTATAGTTTGAACTTCACACAAGTTTGTTTAAATAGACTCAACCAGATGCACCAATATGGGCTAAGCCTAAACTTGTCGAAACGAAGACCGTTTGGAGCTAGCAAAACTCACAATAGGTTCTCGAAGAATGTCGTTAGTAATAAATAGTTAACAATAGCTTTTACGTTTTATATCTTGAACTAAATTCATGCATAAAAAAATACATAATCGTATTGAAGCTATTTGTTTGTATTATATATTTTTTCGTAATTAAAATTAACGTTGACCTTTTCTATACTCGACATTGTTTCTTTTATCGATACAGCTGTATTTATCTTTCTATGACACAATTCAATGAGTACAAAACCAATCAAGCTTGAAAATATTACTACTGCTACCAAATAATGTCTTGACAGAACACACTAGATATTTAGAAAATGCCAATCAACTAGCAACAGAAACGGTTTAAACGAGAATCTCCGAAAACTTTATTCCCCTTTAAGTAACATTTAAATTCTCATCAAATCTTTGCAATCAAGACGGTATTAAGAAGTAATTTCAAAGGTCTCAATTTGGACGAAGTAAAAAATAGAAAGGAAATGTTTCGTCGTCCGTACTTTGTTGGCAAAACAATGGCTAGGTAATGAGAAATGTAGTCGAATGTATAGGTACTGGTTGCATACACAATTACCAACGTTCTACCTTTATAGAAAAATAACTTCGCGAAATAATGAGCCAAATTACATTCTTGAATTTGGTTCAGAATGGTTTCTAAAAGAAATTAGAAATTTCCCATTAAGAGAAATCAACAAAGCTTTACAAACGAAGTCAATGAAAGAGTCGAAGCGATAGAAGTAGGTTCGTACTTAAATCGGGAGAGTTGGCAAGTAGCGAAGCAATTATTGGAAAACTAACTGATATTATTAACGGAACCATTTAAACGCTTTGTGATCGAACATTCACTGCTCCGATCGATTTTTCATTTAGCTGTTAATCAAATAATTAACCTCCTATTTATGGCTGTAACTGTTGCTAGGATCAGAAATTTCTACTATATCAGGAACTATAAAATTTCTTTGAAAGGGCTGCGCTCTTATATTTCTGAAGTAAATGTAAGGTTTTACCAATTTAATAATTTCTTGCTTGACCGAGATCACCTATACCTATTTTTGTAACGCTTCCCGCTCTAACAAATTCTATATTTTTATCGCGGAGATTTCAAAAACATTTAATTAACGTGCACAAAGAAACCCAGACTCAAAATAAGCATTCCGAGATCACACAAATGCTTCTCCCGCACAAGAGTTTGTACGGGAGAAGCGTGATGTGTGTATGTCAAATGTCTTTTACACAAAGTTATTTACTTTGTGTATAAGTCTATTCAAAGAAACAAAAAATAATAATGAAACACATTGGCTCAGAAATTCAATTGTAATTAAACACGTTTCCTAATTGAATTTGGAAATTCCATTCCAAACAATTAACGTGTAACGCTGTGTAGCCATGGCGACAGGAGCGTCTGGCACCACTTCTGAAAGTAATGGTATTGTTGTTATAGAATAGGGACGCCGCTCTACGCCGTGTAATGTGCTGTCACGCTTCCACAACTGAAAATCGTATTTCTTTGAGAGATGGGAGTAGGCGATCTGGTAAAGGAAACATGGTCACGACACCTGGACACTAATGACTAGAAATCTAGAACGTAGTTTCAAAATACTTTGCACCTCAGAAGGAACGAATATTGATCACCTTTTGCACCTGGTGATCAATACATGTACCCACAGAAGAAAAACGTTTGCCTTGCACTGGGACGATTACAGCCTGAATTATTGGTCTGCCCGCATTTTAAAAGCAGAGGTCGTTTTAAAACAACCGATGGCTAAGTTGCCTCATTTGTAACGTGTTCAAACTGCAAAAATAAATAGCTTTTAGATAACTTAGAAGCGAACGAAGCCCACTTTATCCGTGTGACAAAATGATATTTGTACTAAAAACGAGATAAAATTTTCGTCTATTCGAGAATGTTCTAGAATATTTTTATATTGCATGTGAGTGCGAAGCTGCCACGCAGGTACTTCGCAAGTAGCGCACACTAAATTAAGAGCACAAGCGGCAAAATTAAAATCTGCGGTTACATTCATGAGAGAATCCGACTCTAATAAACTTATGTGAATAAGCTTCACAACTGGAAATAAGTATTTCTCTTACAAAAACCTGGTAAACGAATAAACGGTACGGTAGGTACGTTTTACTGGGAACAAACGGTTTCGTACGAGGGAGTAATTTTATTCAATTTAATATAAAAGTACAAAATGTAAATAAGAAATTTTATTCGAGCTACATTTTAACCAGCTCTTACTAATATAGGTTTTAAATAACGAAATGACGCTTCCAGGAATTGAGTCGATGAAAATATTTTGTGACTATTTTTTAGAATTAAGAGTATAGGATCAAAAGCACTTTTAGTTGGCGCACATCTTTAATTATATCAGTAACGTCACTGGATTACTATTTTTATAACATTGAAATTAAGTTATTTTTTTTAAGAGAGTTATTGGAATGCTTTGTAGTAGCCAATTACTGGAACAGGAGAAAGAAATCTATGGATAACTATAGCCAAAATTTTTTTTTGTTTCTTGCGTATAATCTCTTTGTATCATTTCAGTCCACTTTGCTGGGTATTACTTACGTAGGCCCAGTAAAGGCTAGATTTCTTTAATGTGCCTACTATAAGCTATCGAAACATTTGCAGAAGCGAGACAGTGTCATAACTTCTACAACCTACAGTTTTAGGTTGCGAAGCAGTGGTAGGCCAGCAATTATCTCAAACTCCTTAGACTTACAACGTTGCAATAATAGAAGCACTCATAAAAAAGAGGGATAGAGAGAGAGGGAGAATATTTTTATGTCTGTAACGTCAGAACTTCGAACCTTGATTCTTTATTCTGTAGTTTTTATTTTAGACGGTTGTATGTTCTTTTTGTTAAAAAATAATATGAATAATTTCTCTTTCTGGTTTATTACTTGGAGCCGTACCAACGCATGTAGTTGTCCTAGTAAAGTTTCAGACAGCTCGTAAGACAACATGAAGATGTGTTTGCATAATTTATCCTTTTACTTATGATATTCGCTATTTATGTAGCTTAATTTGAATAAGCAATTGGAATAGAAAATAAAAATGGAATAAAAAAAATCTCTAATTGTTATAAATGTAGGCATACCCAATTCGAAAGACGAAATTGGAAGTAATGAACGTAAAACTGGTTATTTTTTTTTTGGATTAGCTTTTTCCATGGCTGTCTTTAGTTCGTTTAATATTTTCACACGATTCAGCCAAAGTTCACTTGAAGCAATTTGACCATATATCTAACTTGACCATATAATAACTATATTGGAATCGAAAAAGATCACATTGTGACGATCTTTTTTTATGGGAACGTAGATAAATACTACAATAAAAACCTAAGGCTTGCAGCAATACCGCTTCACCCAGATGGTACCAAAAGTGCACAATATAAGAAACTGCAACTTCACTTAACGTGGTACATGTGCACTCTACATTACATAGTAAAGTGCAGCGTTTTGTACGGAGACAAAGTAGTAACACAGTGTCTCGTCCGAAACGTTGTGTATTTTTATTCGAAATCCAGGTCACTCAAAAAGTAGGTAAGCCGATGCACATTGTATGGCAATGTCATAATTTACTAAACATAGATGCATTCTAATGGCGCCATAAACTAAAAATAGCGTTCCTTACCTGCGCTACCTTCCGAGCGATTTAGTATGCATTTAACGCATAAATGCACCCTTTGTACTTCAATACGAGCGCATACATGAAAGTGTTTTGTTCGTTATTCTTTGAACAAGTTATCTACAACACTGTTATACGAAAATATCCTTCAGTGACATTTTGCCTCACACCACTCCTGTAAATATCCATTTGTTTGTTCTTTATTCTGAGAGTAACACGTTTCAGAGAGTGTGAAGGAAATAATAGCGTGTAAGAGGTTTAATATGATTTATGAGCAAGACAAGTATATATTTCGTGTAAATTATGGCTATAAAACAATTGTTGCCGTTACCAATGACGGCAGTATTTTTGGATTTGAAATTCTAATTTTCCGCGCTCGTTTTTTTTTTAAACCATGCTCTTTTTAGCTAATGCGCTAATTCAAACATTAGCAAGACCTAAAACTTCTGAAGTCGGCTTAAACCTAAATTAAATCACCCAGCTGTGTTGCCAAGGGCACTAGGATTACGAGTTTGTTGGAGAGCTAAGGAACGTCTTTGTTTTAACTATTTCAGACTAGAAACGAATTATCTCGAGGTATTTTTATGTAACAGATTTATCTATTTAATGTAATATAAGATGCCTGGCTAACTTCAAGCATTAGAGACTTAGTCGTGGTCAAATTACTATGAATTTTAAATATTTTACATGACCAGTAAAAACTATTATCAATCCTTTATGACATAAATTTATCCATGCATGGTTGTAAGTTGTGTCCATTTATTTCCATCAACTCCACTTGTAGGAAACAGTTATTTTTAAAATTATACGTTTAAAGCAACGTGAACCGCATTTTCCAATCGTTTAATTTTTCCACTATTCTTATATCCCACATAAATCCAGTGACTTCAACATTCTGGGACCAGCTTCAACAACACTCACTTATCGACTGCCTTAAATCTCTCTCACCGAGTTGAGCACTCGAAAATTTATTGTTCTCATTGGTTTGCGCTGCGGCCACTCAACGGAAACCAGTCGACTTGCGTGTAATCGTCGTTTCACGCGAGAATTGGGTGCTAATATATTTTTGTATTTTTGAACAAGGAAAACACACCTGTTTTTCTTTCTGCGAGGAAGGAAGTGTTTTGGTATTCTCTGCGCTTTTTATTTTCCTTTTATTCGTCGCAGTTTTGCTGGCGGTACTCGCTTGGGATTTGGATACATTCAACTACTACCAAACATTTTGGTAGCTATAGCTGAACGTAGATATGTTTACACTAGCATTGGATAGTAGAATCCGGTGAATACCTTGCTAAATTTTGAAAAAACAAATATTCTTACATTAAAAAAAAATAATAAAGCAATATTAGCTAAATAAACACTCTCTCACAAAATGAAATTATTTTTAAGGCTACATTTCAAAGAAAATGTCTTTCCTTTTTCTTTTGCCTCTAAATACCTGTCGAGACATCTTTAGTGCGAAAGAAAAAATTCTAATTTTAGTCCATTGTCAACGTTAAATCTTATTTACACTCTTAGATATTAAAAGAATAAGTTATCTTGGAAAATAAGCCTTATTGACAAAAGATAAGGAAAGACTTTCTAGACAAGGAATGTAAATATTAGCTGGCAAAGAATTCGTTAAAAAGTTCTGGGAAATGTCAATAAATTTCATTCCTTGCCTTATTATTAGAGTATTTTTTATGAATTTAATCTTTACATTACTTCCAAAATAACTATAATATGTATGCTTGCTTCTGAGAGAATTATGAGACTTATGAGTCATTCGGTCAAAGTACCTATTAAAATCTTTGTCTTATTCACAAATATGACTATATTACTCTGATAGGTATAATTATTATGTCTGGCTTACCATAATCACATTCAAAGCCTTATCTTACGATGCTTAACTTTGACCTTTTTTGACGACCTTTATGTAGCGATATTGCGTGTTATCACAATTGATACTAAACAACACTAGGCTGATCAGATTTACTGATTAGTTACGTAACCCTAAATATCATTAATACATGTTCAGACTGAAGTATTTTATCTACTTACAAGAACCAACGACAGTGAAGGTAAGATAGCCACAATACTATGTCCAGCGAAGTAGTGACGAGTTCTAAATGCTTTAGATAAAGTTAGCTCTAAGGTTTACCTGAGATCGCAGAACAAAAGAATTCCCAAGAGGATACGGTAAGAAGATATTGCATTTGTTATCACTATCTCTTAGAGAAATATTCTTGCTGGTTATGAAGAGGGACACCTTTCTAGACTGTATAGCTTTTACAACTGGGACCGGATTGCTTACGAGGTGGAACTCCTGAAATTCAAGTAAGTGTGCTTGCGTCCTTTGTAGACACATCCTTGTATAAGCAACAAGCCATTTCATATTAGCCTAAAATATACGTCTTGCTGCTGAACTCATACCTTCTAATGCAGTGAAGGTTTAGACCATTTGTTTAGAACAATTGGAATCCAGGTTTCCATGCGAGCTTTGCCTTTACAGTTTGTCAGTGGTATCTCAAAGTAATTAGGAAAGTTCATAATTATAGTTTTGAAAACGTCACTTTGTTACTTGGCGCCCATGGAAAACCATCAATATCACATTCACAAATACAGTAAGTATTTGTAAAAGTGTTTTTGTTTTGTTAATCTCCGTATTGGTATTTTAGTATATTTCCAACAATAGGTATATCTAATGAAAATGTAACAATACATACGAATTTAAGTAATATAATTCAATCCCAAATCCTACTTCAGATGAAAATCGTGGGCGGCACCTTTATTTCGAAAGCAGGTTTTTCCACTTGCTACGGTCTACGGCTTGATGGATAGCCTGGGACCTGATCAATCTAAATATACCTTTAGTACAATACCTAATTCTTATTACCTACATATTTTCAGGCAGGCTAATAGACTAGCCTATTGGTCTAATGGTTAGTGGCCCTGGCTGCTGTACCTAAAGTCGTGGGTTCAATTTTCAAAAGTGATAAATTTTAAACATAATCTAGCAGTACGGCATTATCAACTCAGCTCCTTAATTGCTTTCATGAAAGAAGTTGATATATATTTAAGTTACATAAAAACCTATTCATTCAAGATGTTTGCCGTCAAAAGGTATTTTTTATTAATACCATATCCATTTTATTCCAAGCTTGGTGTCTGCTACCTCAGTCTTAGTAGATGGCACAGACACTTGCCTTTTGCCTTGCGGTGTACTTTACGTGAGCACTGCTACTTGAGAGGCTCAGCGCACAAGGACTTTAGAATAGCATTCTGTACCCGTTTAGGGAAGCTTAGGTATATTTTTGCATTTATTTTGTAGTTGATCCTGTATTTTTGTTGCCAAAAATTAATACAAGTATTGTTAATCAAAAAAGTCTACTTATACCTATTGTATAAAATTGTTGTAGAAAGCAAAAAAGTTTGTGTCTCAGCAGGTCCCTTGAAAAATTGATATCACACTTCACTCTCACTTTGACGACTGAAATTTGACCCTAGTGCTAAAATACCTTATTCAGAATGGTATTCAGAAGTCATGGATCGCTATAATGCCATATTTCACGATCTGAAGATATGCAAATCTAGAATTTTGGCAGAGCCTAGTTCTCTCTTGTCTCTAATACTTAGAATTTTATAAATCCCTCCAGGGAGAACTTTTATGATAATTTCCACTTCTAACCGAGAAATACAGGTTGTAGACTCAACAATACCATATCCAAGAGTACATGCCTTAACGAATGTTAAGAGAGTATGGGAGGATGCCCAAAATAGTAATCTAACGCACAACCCATTTAACTAAAGGTCCATTTGTCTTAGCACGTCTAGGTTTGTAGGTCGGAATTAAAACCGAGAGGTGAGAATCAGAGCCAAGTCATTGTTTACTTTACTTCCCATTGTATTATGTCACTGTGTTTATTTGTTGTATTTAAATTGATTTGCCAAAATCAATATTGTAACAAGAAAAGGCAAAAATACAAATTTAAAGTTTCGAATTATAACTTTGAAGTAGAAGGTTTCTAAAGTGTCGATTATAATTGCGTCTTTATCCAGTGGTATTAAAAAAAAACACAACAAATACCCAGACTTGTAAAAAAAAGCGCTGGGCATATTTAAACAGGAAATTCCCCTTCCTAATTATTAATCGGGAAATGATAACCAAATAAAATCTGAACTCAATTGAATTAAGAATCTTAACTGCAACCCGTCACGTAGAAGGAATTGACATGGTAACAGGACGCAGCTATCTAAACAATCAAATTCCGCTTTTCCCAGTAACTACAACTGCAACTACAAAGTAAATGAATCAAGTAATCTTTGTTCATACATCTAGTAAAGTATTTAACCCGCGACGCCGAATGCCAATGCAAGATTAGCATACGCTTATTGGCCCGTACCCTATGTTCTGAAGCCAACCTCAGAGTTTGACAATTTACTGCGATTACCAATCCCGTTGCCAAGTGCGGTTATAGTGGCAATATTTAGCAGTCCTTTGTGGATTTTAACGTCACTATCTTACTCGTATTGTTGCAATAGTGTCATAATGAATCCAGTCTGAAAATAATAGCGAGGAATGTGTTAATGCTGTTGATTTTGAATCGGAATTTTCTAGAAAAACACTTCGTAATGGATGTTAAGAGATATTACAAAGACTTGTTGCGTTAAAAGTTAGAAGATGAAAGAAAAATACGCATTGCGCCATTGAATAATATCTGCGGTTAGTTATAATGTTATGGAAAGTATAAAGTGGATAGTGGAGTCAGTAAGCTATGTATTTAAAAGATAGCACTTTAAAAACTTTAATATTATCTTTACTTTATATTTACTAAGACTTTTCACTTCAGTACTTCAGTAGATTTTTTGAACGCCAAATCTAGCAGCTTCTAGGTATTATAAGTTTGACGTGTCTGTGTGTATAAGTCCAAGCCGTTAGACACGAACGGTGGAACCGATTTTGATTTGTTTTTTTTTTGTCATGTAAATTAGCCGGCAATGCTCTGAGGTATGATTAATACGAATCGGTCTAAGACGGCAACTTCCATCTTAGACCGATTCGTATCACAAAACTTCGGGAAATATTTTTGTCATAGCTTTCTTCCCCATCAATTTAAAACAGCTTGCGTAGAACTATTAAAATTTAATCTAAGTGTGTCGGTGGTTACTTTAATTATTATTCTTTGCAGCTGTAACTGTTCACATAGTTTTGAAAGGTGTTCCTTTGTACTACTCGGAAGGGAACAGATTTGATTGAAACGTGACACTACCTGCACGAAGGACTACGGTAACACAATTTACTGCAGCCAAAGTGCACCCGGAGTCACGAGAAACAAGGATTGATTTAATAATGTCACTACGGTGACACTACTGTCTTACCGCTCCAGTGTTGTACAGTCAATACTTTTTAAAGATTGTTATTGAATAAAACCTTTTTTTAAGGATGAGGGTCCGCCAAAATAGCTTTAAATAATATTATTGCAGTAGTGGTACTACACAC